>NC_042999.1:90077824-90267824 GCF_006345805.1 Octopus sinensis
AATTAAGAATATTTGGTCTTGAAAGGGCTTCAGAGGTTATTCTTTCAGACAAATAAAGAAAAATAATAAGCAAAAAATCTTATTTTTAGTTAGCTGAAAAGTACTTTAAAAAAAAATTCTTTCTCAGTATGCAAGTCTGTTTAAATGCTAATATATTCATACCTCCACATACATTGAAAATTGTGGTGGTTTTCTTTGTAAATAATAAAACTTAAAATTTTTCCTTTCATTTATTATTTGTAATTCTGATCTAATTTCATCAAAGACACTATACTTATACAAATTTTATATTCATTTTTTTCTAGTTAGCACGAATGGGATAATTGTAAAAATCATTAGAATAGTGTTTAAAACTGTGTCCTTCCTACAGTTAAAAACTCAGTATATGAGAATGAAGTAAGCACAAGTAGCTGTAGGAAGGATACTGTTGTAAACACCACCCTCATAATTTTCACAATTACCCCAAATTGTGCAGTCACTTGACTTGCTGAAAATAGCAACCAAATCTCCTTCATCAAACCCTAAATAAAGTGGGGAAAAACTGCCTGGAAAACAAACACACACGCACTTTCTCATACACATAGTGTGGCTATGGTGAGATGCCTTTGCTCGTAAGTCTTCTCTGTCAGGATTGACCTGGGCTAAGCAAAAACAACCTGACCAAGGATACAACACTATAACTGTAGTATGGTCTAAATATAAGATCAGGTCTTCAATAACCTTTTGTGCCTCACGGGCTGCTCAACAGACAGATAAAATGCAGGAGCTTTCAATTGAACTGTTGTTTAGTGAGTACCTTGACAGGCTATATAGATACTAGACATATATTTCATATCTTGATAAGGAAACTTGTCATTTGACCATCCAAGTAGGTTTAATTAGAGGCTCCAAAGACTCTGAAGAAAGAAATCTTTAAAATAAGACAACAGTTAAAGAATGCATCAATCTCTTGAGAGCACAAACTTGCTGGATATCACATCAATTTCTTATGGCAGGCCTCAATTTGACATTGACATTAACTGACCTCACATTTTTCGACTGACAGGAAACATGTATATGAAAATTTATTGTGAATTTAGACAATAATAATCCCAGCAAATCTCCAGCTAAGATATTTTTTTGCCTTGAAACTAATATTTGGCTGTTGGAGTGGGAATGGGGTACATTCAGTATTGACTCAATAAGTAATATTTTGGAATGCAGCATGTTTTTCACAAGGTATGAAAAGTACCTATTAATAAATAGTTAAGACTGAGAATGCAGAGTTAAATGGCACTGAGACAAGAAAACTCACAAACCTTAACAACTATCAGGTCAGACATAACTTGGGTCAATGATAGCTTTTTATATATTTTTGGAATCCTATATACACGAATGATCTTTTAATACGATTTCTACAGCATTAAATTACAAGTAGAAAGTAAAATGATATTGAGCTATTTATAGCTTCCCTAAGAGAAATGTTTAAAGTGATTATATGTCACTTTTTCAGATTAAGATTATTATTATATGTTGAAGTAAGAATCAGATCTTCAGTATCTCTATCGAGTAATGTGTGTGTGTATGCGTGAGAAAGAGTATAGGTTTGTTACACTTCAAAACTGTTATAAAACAATTAGAGCCATAATTAAGATGCATTGCGATACATAAACAGAAAAAGAAAGATAGTCATAAAAAGAAAAAGACTACAGAAGAACAGATTTGATGACAGAAGTCCTCACAAGAAATGACACATGACAGCTAGGTTGCTGCATTTCAAAACTCATGCACCTGAAGACAGTATAGAAGAATGGATATAAAATCACTGATGATGATTACGATGAAGATTGTGTCAATATTGGATGTTATTCAGTTATAAGTGCTTGCTAAAATACTGTTGTACTTTGATGTATGGCTCACACAAACATTAATTCTTAAACAATATTGTGAAACTTTAAAATGTCATGCTTTCCTCCTCGGAATCGCATCTTTCTGGAACCCTCCTGTGTGTATATGCGTCTCACCTAACGTCGAGCCATAAGGAAGACTACGTTGATACTCGATCAGCTAGAAACAGCAGCCAGATATCCCTCAAATCACACCCTTCTGACTTAAAAATGAGACACTGGATAATGTAACCCCACAAACTACGTCTGAAAAAAGAAAAAAAAAAAACAAGAACGAGATAGTCATGACTGGAATGCATTTGATCATAAATCTGTTCAGATAAAATTTACAACCTTTCAACTTTGCCTATTTATTTCTATTCTTCAGTCAAAGAAGCTGGCAAAGCTGTTCGTTAGAATAATTAGAAATTAACAAAGGGTACCACAGATTATGGATACATGGTCTGTGGGTAGTAGTCATTAAAAATATTGTTGGAAAACTAAGGGCTCTGATATTTATCTTTTGACTAAAAAAAAAAAACAACAAAAAAAAACAGTATTTTATCTGATTCAATATTATCTCTTACTCTCAACTTTGTTTACAACAAATCTAAACTTAATTTTAATTCAACATTCTTGAAAACATCTGACGCCGAGTCAGTCTCTACAAATGAATCGGTACTTTAGATGGTTGTGTGAGTTAACATTACCTGTTCTTGTAGATCAGGTAAGCTAATTGGTTATTAAGAATTATAATAAATTATACTAGTAGCCATTTCTTTCCTCTCACTCAAATATTGTTATGATTTTTAGTAGCATTCCAGTCAAATCAATAAAGTGCAAGGTCAAGTTTTGGTGAAATAACATTTAAGAAAGTGAGAGTTATGGTTCTACTCCGTCAACACAATCACCAAGCTGTAATGTCAATAGTATAAAAACTATTTGAATTTTAGTTTTTGTTGCTTTCTTCCCACTTATTTAAAGCGTATTGGCAAAAGAAGCGCAGGAATAAATATTCCTAGCTTGTCAAGGATTCACATGTTTTTAAGAGGGAACAAAACTTAAACAGCCAATGTATAAAGATATATAAACGAAACCTTTATAAAGTTTGTCCTGTAATTATTTCAACTTATTTTTATCTGTTAGGGGGTAGTTTCCTGTGCGTGTGTGGATGCTTCTTAACTAAAACACATAAAAAAAAAAAATGAGTATTAGTTTGAAAATATAGTAACATATACTTACAGAATGCTATAAATTATATTTCTACTGATGCATAACTGTAATGTGTTCTAGCAGTGATGTAAGGAGCAACACATCGTTTAAATACCCGCTTAATACTACCTCTGTTGAGATAGAGAACAATGAGTGCAGTACAAGCAATGAAAGCAAATATAATATATGAGGTTTCCAAGTGAACACCACTGCGCTTCTCACACTTCAAGTCCGATTCTTGCAGACTGAGTACTTGCCTGCCCTGGTACAAGTCTTTATAACTATGAAAACAAGTGACATTATCTACATCCCCAACTTTATCTTGGTTCTTTGTTAACCATTCATAAAAGTCTTTCAAATAACAACTGCAGCTGTAAGTGTTGTGGCCGAGCCTTAAATCTGTAAGATAGGGCATGGACTGGTTGAACTGAGTAAAAAAGGAGCCATCTAGTATGCCGTTATAAGAGAGATCTAACTGTTCGATGCTGTATGTACACAATTCCGGGTTGATCTCTATTAAATAGTTATGTGATACATTTAGTTTCTTCAGAGATTCCATGTTACACAACATTTCCATAGTTTCATTGGTCAACACTAAAATGTCATTATTAGACAAATTAAGATCTTCCAGTGTTGTGCTGGTCTTATTTAAAATGTACGGTAAACGGATAAGGTATTCGTATCTCTCAGGACCACTCCAGCTGGCTAAGGTATCGTCCAAGTCAAGAACACGAAGTTGGGTTAACCCTTCAAATACTCCAGTGTGGCTAATATCTAAAAGTTTCCAATTATTGTTACGCAGTATTAATGTCTCTAGTTGTGGCAGACAATGGAATGTTTTGCCGTGGATTCTTCTTATGTTATTGTTGGACATGTCTAAATATTTCAAAGCAGAATACTTGTGTCCAACAGTGTTATGGGCACATGCTCCGAAGAGATTAGCCGGGAGGTCGGTAAGGTTGTTGCCACTCACTATTAAACTCTGTACAGAATGTGGCACGAATAAAAAGAAACTAGCATTAGTAAAGCCAGTATCTATACACTCCACACTGGTTGCATTGCATTGGCAGTTGGATAATTCAGCTGGGCATTGGGAAGTTTTACTGTTATTTGTATTTGCTGCTCGTTCCATAGTTGTTACTTCCATGTTAGCTTTCGCACCGGCGTCAACTAAATCCATTTGCCAAACGATCACCATAGCAGGGGCCGCAAAGATATACCAAATCAGAAAATTAGCCATTTTCAATTAGAATTATATTTTTCTAACACTTTGCTTTATCTTCTCAGAAATTTTAAATATTATTCTAGTATTAAGAAATTATGCCACAAATTTAATCCGAAATATTTATTGAATGAAAAATTTTGTTAAAGAGATAGTGGAACTGAAATAAATTAGATAAGCTTTTACTTGATTTATAATCAATACTTTGAATTGAATTTTACATTTAATTATTATGAGGATTTTTCTCAGGGAAATGACGGATAGAAAAAGTAATAAACAAAAAAAAAAAAAAAAGAGAGAGAGAGAGATGATTAATTTTCTGTTTGCAAATTGTTCTGGGATTGTTGCCAGGTGCGATGTGAAGAAAGTGAGATACGGAGCTTAATAGAGTAGATTTTTAGCAGCTGGAAGTGGTCAGTTTAAGTTTTGCGGTTCCAGTGGGGGCTGCACATTACACTGGATAGAGTTAAAACGAGTCAAATAGTATTATTGACAAATGATTCCAGATAAAAGGTACATCAAGCTGCGACTCTTCCGATTAGCCTCAGTTTGTCAAATGAAGTTCATAAAGTTATATGAACCCTCTTTAGAGACGGTCTGCCAGTAGCAATGTTGAAAGTTTGAAGATGCGAACATAAGGCAAGTAGCACAACAGCAGCAAGACGATGGGCTTTGAATGGCTGTTCCGCACTCATAATTTTCCCACACATAATTAGTTATTAAAGAATTAAATTTGTATTTTTTGTGGAAATGAGAGGGAGAAATAATTAAAAAATAGTGAATCATATAAGTGTAATTCAATTCAAAATCTAAATGAAAATTGAACAAAATAAACACGTATTATAATAGAGAACATACACTAGTATAAAATCTTAATTACATACATACGCACATTATAAATGCATTGAGTATATTTTGTGATATTTATTTATGATTTACCGTATAAAGCAGTAAACGATAATGTCATCGATCGAAAATTTAATTTGGTGTTAGAGTATTTTTTATAACAAGACGGAATAATAAGATATAACAATATAACTGAAAGAAACAGTGCAGTAAGACTGTATTATGAAAGTTAAATAATCATCCAATCAGAGAGCTCCGTACAATTATGTCCGATACGCTGTTATAGTCGAAGCGGGATTGATGACGAATTGTTTTCATACTTATTTCCAGGTAAAATACTTCTTTGATTGTTAAAAAATATATCTAAGTATGAAAGTGAAATACATAGAAACTGTTTAATGTGTGTCAGTTCTATAGAATAAGTGTTCCTGTTGTGTTTGTTGATATAGTGGATTTGGGTATTCTCTTGGCACGGAGATTACAAGTGGTCGTCCATCTTGCTTTTCTTGCCTCCTTCCAGGGAAGATTGACTCAAACAACGAGACCACTCTTCAGTAGATTTTTCCCTTGCCTCCTTCCAGAGAAGATTAACTCAAACAATGAGACTACTCTTCAGTGGTTTTTCCTTTGCAAAAGCATTCGAAACAATCCCAATTTGAAATGACTTCCTTCAGTTACAACTAACCACATACACAATATTGTACACCCCATTATGACCGACATGCCTATAACAATTAACATCTGTTCTCTATTCTCACATCATTTTCTAAAACAACGTAATTAAAGCTTCAAAATATAAGAAATCTCTTTATGTCGTGTTTATTTTCTATCGAATTTTTATTAGCATGGATCACATATGGTGATTTCAAAATCCTCCTGAATTCTGTATTATGCTTTCACAAACGAGTCGAGTTTTATTTTTATGTCGTCATGTCATCTTCAATGGATCCTGATAAAAATGGTCGGACTTCGAACTAAATACCACGTCTCTCTACGTTCTATGTCCAGATATCGCTGTTTGCGATTTCACTTTGTCTTTCTGCTAGTGTTAATTTTTACGTACGTATTCAGTTGAATAATCCTATAAACTAGCATTAATATATTTTTGCTGCGCTATTTTGACCTATCATTTTATTTAACACACGTGATAGCCTGTGTCACCACAGCTATTTAATTCTACAAGATTATATATTTCACGTTTTCCCCCAAAAGTTCATTTCTGAACAAAGCTACATTTCACGATTCGGGGACTCATTTTGTTGACGGTCACGATCTGATAATGAAACCATTTGTTTTGTTGTGGTCTTTTTATTGGTAGAGAACATTTTGGCTTGACACCGTTTGTCAACGTGAATCAGTGGGATGTAGTTTCCTTCTTTCCTATAAAATATTAAACTATTGTTTTAAGTTCTGTGCCAGTAATTTAGAATAATATTTGTACTCCTTTAGATTGAAGTATCATATTATTTACATCAGGATTAAATTCTAACTCCGTCTTTAACTTTAGCAAATAACATCTCGATAGTAAACAACTTTGGGTTGATGTTTTAATTCTGTTATATAGGCATAATACTTAAGTGAGAATTAAATAGGAAGTTATATTCTTTTTTTTTTTAACTCTGAAGGATTAAGCAATGTAGCAAAACTGGGAATTATCGATAGGTTTCGTGCTTAACTCAAAATAGTAAAAGTAGTAATAGCATTTACTTTTGACTAGGCACAAGGTCACAGATTTCTGATGGAGTGAAAAGAGGTGGTGCAAGGTTCATAACTTTTTCTCATAAACCTAAGTTAAATAAATTGGCTACTGCAAATCAAATCCGGTTTGTCACTTATCTTTTATTGCATAACATTCATCTAGTATAATTCAAAATATTAAGACAAACACAACGATCGAGTGGTAGATATAATGAAACAACGTTTTACCTTGGAGAATTTAATTTTCCCCATCAACTTTCAGTTCCGCTTTCTTCCCTTTGAGATCGATTTGGTAAGCATGCCATGTACTGGATCAGTTTAATTGGCTAAATTCCTCTCCCTCAAAAGTTAGTGACCTTGTGACAATTTATGAAATGAATATTAAATTTGGCGCACGTTTTCGATTCCCAACCGATGCATCGCATCTTTTTTAAAGGCGCCGAGCTGGTGGAATCGTTTGTACATCGTGCAAAATGCTCAGTGACATTTTGTTTGTATCAAGGTTCTTAGTTCAAATTCCGCCTAGGTCGATTTTGCCTTTCATCCTTTCGGGGTCGATAAAATAATACCAGCTGAGCACTAGGATCGATGTAATCGACTTACTCTTCTTCCAAAATTTTGAAGTTGGCGCTTTTTTGTTTGTCAGAAGTTAGTATTTTCCTGGTGAAAGTGTTTAATAGAAAAAAACCCCACGAAATTTTTAAAATATTGACAGTTCTCGGGTCTTAAAATGATTTTTCAAATCCATCATTATTTATTACAAATGAAATGTAGATCTCACATCTTAAAATAAATATTCAAATTCATCATTTAGAAGATCAGGACACCACATCAACTCGATTAAATGAGAATCTAATAATGTGGGTTGAGTTCCCATGACTTGTTTATTTCTTTTTGAGTAATTCCTCTCTGATTCAAAATGGTTTGTAGTTGAATGTATAACTGGATCAACAAAATGCAGGGAATACTTGATCGTCAGTCACTGAAAACAATCTGATAGATGGTGTTATAACACCTAGAGATTGCTTACAACCATTGTTTTCAGAAAACATGAGGTTGTAATATATCTAATGGTGTTGCACTTGTTATGCCATCTACTGCAGCCAGAAAACAGCAGGGACCAACTTCAAGACATAATGATTCTACTTCTCTTCTGTTATTATTGGATAGTTAATAGCCATTCTTTTTTCACGTTTATTAAGAATGAAATCCAACTATTTGGTGGATCTAACTTCAATAATGGGTATGTCATACTAAATGATTAATAATAATATCTAGCCAGCATTCTACTGCCCACGGGTTTACTTTTCATTCCTTAATAATTTCAATTTTAGGAAAACACATTCACTTTTGACCCAGAGAGCAACTGTTTTTGACAAGATGAAACCCTGAAAATGAAGTTAAAATAAATTCGTGTCTGTGAATTACTTCATTGGTTTAGTAAGTCAATCTGAGAAAATATGCTTTTCTTTTGTTGCAGTACGTTTAATTTTGATTCATTAAAATTCTCGTACAAATCTTTAGCATTCTGAGTTGAAATTCTACTCAGATAAACTTTACTCTTCTTTTATCTGAAGATGACAATATAATGCATCAGTCGATTACTGCATTGATTTATATTCTTATAATGCATCCTAGATGAAAACGAAATTCTAACTGAACCCCTTGTTAATTTAACAACTATGTCAACTAATCAATTTTCTGGCCAAAGTATATCAAACATTATAAAAATTTCAAGGATTATCTACATGGTATTTAAAATTGTTAAAAGTAGAGAAGATGGTACTTATAATCTATGCAGACTTTGTGAGATGTAAGTGATGGATGATAAAATTTGAGTATCTGTAGGTCAGCCTCTACAGGGAGAGAATTCTGAAGGACTGCAGTTTTAGGAGGGGAAGCAAAAACATTTAGTTAGAGACCTAGATGAGGCACAGGGAAGTAAAATTGTGATGTCCCTTCAGTTTTATTTTACTATCTCAGTTGCTATACTTATACTCATCATAGATTATAATTACAAGATGCTGTATTATTCTATTTACTACTCTACAATACTCTAGTTGTACATATTTCTCCATTGTACTTCCTCATTAAATTTTGAAATATTCAAAGTCAGTATGACAATAAAGTTAAGTACAAAATGTCAGCAATTTGGTGACATTTTATTTGGATCTACATATTGGTTGATATTTCATACCAAGATGATAAAACTTAGTAGAGCAAAACAGAAGAACATTTGACTTGATACTAGCAAAGATATTTTAGCTCAAATCCTTACAGAGTCATAAAATATGCAGCAATAGCATCTCTTACAAAAAGAAGTACTTCAACTACAAATGTTGTCCTGACAGTAATGCTAAAGTGGGCATGACTTTATTATTAATAGACATAAGTTTAGTAGAGTAATTCTTCCTTCTTGCTTTGGTACTGCTCAACATAGTCTCTGTTACAAACAATGTATGTGTGCCATCACTGAACTGAACACTTGAATCTTCCTTGAAAAGAAAAATCAGGTGTGCACTTTTGTATCCTCTTCTTCACTGCCAATTTAGATAATGTAGTAGTCATCATCATTCAATGTCTGCTTTCCATGCTGGTAAAATTTGTTGGACGGTTTGACATGGAGCTGGTCAGACTCTCAATTGTCTGTTGTGGCATGGTTTCTATGGCTGGATGCCCTTCCTAACACCAACCACTCAACAGAGAGTGTTGGGTGGTTTTTATGTGTCACCGGCATGGGTGCATTTATTCAGCACTGGCATGTCTGCTTTTTATGTGGCACCACCACCTGAAAGGACATGACTGTAAGTGTGGAAGACAGCGATTTTGCTCAGCTTGACGTGTTTTATCAACTACAGCAAATCGCCACATCTCCCAATTCCTTGTCATTTCTTCAGTGAGGCCCAGCATCTGAAGATCCTTTATCACCACCTTGTCCCATGTCTTCTTGGGTCTACCCCTTCCACAGGTACTTTCCACAATTAGAGCTTGGCACTTCTTTGCACAACTGCTCTCATCTGTACTCATGACATGACCAAACCAGTGCAGTCTTCTCTCTAGCACACATCTGATGCCTCTTATACTCAGTTTTCCTCTTAAATCATTTGCATAGTCTCGTGCATGCAAATGGTTTAAGACAAAAACTGGGTATAAGGGGCATCAGATGTGTGCAAGATTGCACTGGTTTAGTCATGTGATGCATATGGATGAAGACAGCTGTGTAAAGAATACTTTTACTGAGTCTGTCATTAAATCATTTCAGAAGATTGCCCTTCATTAGACCAAGTAGGTGGACGTCAGAGGGTGGGGGCACTGATCAACCTAATATATCAAATGTCTGATTTATTGCTAAAGATGTGTGTAATTACATATTGTCATGGGGAACTTGGATTGTTTTTCAGATTCTTATTCAATCTTTTCTTTCTAATGTCTTCTAGCTGTTTGAGTGTTTCATGGTAACTTTGTCATCCAAATTAGAGTCAACATGACTTGTACCAATTGTTAACTGTTGAACTTCTTAGATCTTGGAAAAGAGATGTGACACACTATTCCATAGACAGAGATTTTGTTTTCAGATCACAAAGATATGGTAGTGTTTCATTAGCTTCAAATACTTCCAGCAGATCAAAGCAGACTTCCACCATTCTTTCCTTTAGATCAGGTGTCAACTGCTGATATACTCACTTTGCAGACATGTTCCAGTATCCAAAGTTTTCCACCATCTATGATACAATCTGAACCAATTATGTTGCACAACCAAGGTATTAAAACAACAAAACGCATCTAATATACAGAAACAGTCTCTAAACTAATTATGTCTGAGTTGTGATTAAGAAATGTTACTGTTATTATTTCAGCTAAATTATGTTTATTCTTATAAAAACATTTAAGTACTATGCTACATTCATCAATTTATTCATAGCTTAAACATAGTTGTCAGTTGACTAATTAACTCTAAAAACTTAACGGGAACATACTTTGTAAATGCTTTTATCCAGAACCCGATGATGTAGAAATTTTAAAATTTTGAAAATATAACACTATTTTAGTTTGATTATTGGATATTTTGGACAAAAATAGGAAATAAAAATGCTAAAATCGGTGTAATATGAAAGAGAATTGAAGAGTTCATTCTTCATGTCTGATCACACAGGTACTTTATCAAAATTGCTGGGCTTACTTTACTGTCCTGAAGTAAATATACCTCTGTGTATCACAGCATTATTTATTTAGTTTTTTCTTTAAAGATACGGTTATATTGATAGATATTTTTCATCTTACTGTTTCCTTTCATGCTCTTGCAGTAAAACTATTTTTACTCTACAATATATTTAACTGCAGTTAATGGAGAGATAACAGATGGTTTCTGCAGGAAATTGGATGCAAACTAATCCAAGTCTTTAATGACATGATAATAATAAAAATAATTCATGCTAGCCTAGAAAATTGGTGATAATGATCACAATTTAATTTTGAATATTTTTCTTATTTCTTGCAGTATTTCTAGTTCCATGTGCCTGAAGCCAGTGCTATGCCATCTACCAGGAGTACAAGCTTATCTGATGATGACAGGAAACCGAATACAAGATCAAAGGGAGGGGGCAAGTCCTCACCTTGGCATGGAGGTAAAAACTCTCTACACTCATCTACAAAAACTCCTGCAAAAGCTACTTCAAAAGACAACAGGAATGAATCTGCTAAAACTATGTCAAAGGGTTTGACTTCAAAGAAAGTTCTCTCCTCTAAAATGAATTGTGAAAGCAGCAATGAGAAGTCAAAATGTAAAGTCAGTATCACACCTGAAGCAAAAGATGTAGAGTCTGAAGTGCCTGCTGAGGACCAGTCATTACTTTTACCTAATTCTGAAGTTCATTCAGATGATAAACAACAAAACACAACGATTGACCCTCCTCTAAATAAAACATTTCCAGATCTTTCTGCTCAAAAAACAATCACAAAAGACAATAGTGACTCTTCAGACATTCCTGTGTCTTTGTTGCTGGACTCCAAGATGTCACCTTCCAAAGAAATCAATCATATTAATGGAAGTGTTTTTCAAGAGAAGAGTACACATTTAATTAGCTTCTCTGAAAAGTGTAATACATCTGGGATTCTTGCTACTAAAGAGACCACTTCACTACAGTCATCTGATAAATTACTTGGGGAAGGTTCTAGACCTTCCTCTTCACTTTATACATTATCTAATCAGATGAATGAGCAACTTGAACCTACTACAGACTGTGTGAATGAGCATCTTTCTGATTCTGCTGGGGAAGTCCACAATGAGGTAGCTAACTCAAACCAAACCATCAGTAATAAAAAGAATAATAAAGTGTGTGATAATAACCCAGCTACTGCTACTAAATTGAATAAGTCTACAAACAACAATGAATTAGCTCAAGAATCCTCTGATGGAATTACAGTTCGAAAGAGTGGACGTAGGAGTATTCCAAATCGTAAATATTTGGACATGGAAACAGATTTCAGTTCAAGGAAATCCAAATCTACTACACCTACAGGTAAGCATGTCTTATTAGAATGGTTGTGATGGTGAAGAGAGTACAGAACCAGACTAGAGATATTATAACACCGAGTCTGGTACCAGACTCAGTTGTTGCTTTCATTTTTCTGAATGTATCAAATAACAATAAATCTAGTTAAATTTTTAGAGATTAAACACTTAAAAAAAAGTAGTTGAATGTAGTCAAAATTGAAACATCTTTAATGTTTATTGTCACTACCACTTAATTAGCCTTCTTTCTAAAGTTAGCAAGATCTTTGGTCTTTGATTAATCAGATTCTTGTCTTGCACCTTGAATCACTTGTGTTTTCTAACAAACCGTACAATTACTCTACATCATTCTCCGCTACTCAACTTCTGACTGATAAATGAACAGTCCTGTCATCTTTTGAGAATTATTGTGAGGCAAGTATTGTTGCTCTTGACATTTTGAAAGCATTTGAGAAGATTTGGCATACTGGTCTCCTACACATGCTTAAGTTATATAGAATTTCTGGAAGCATCCTTAAATTTTTCCTATATGAACATAGCATTACAATAACTCTAAATGGTCATCGCTCTTTTACTTCTTTGCATCTAATGTTTTCCTCTAGTTTCTGTTCTTCATCCCGATCTTGTTCTTAGCTTTCATTAATGCTCTTCTGGATGATATCTTGTCATCTTTGCTGAGAGCACTTCTTTGTATTTTTGAATGAATGAAAAGCTTGATTTGTCTCATTGGGTGAAAGTGGCTGGTTCTCTTGAGCTCAACTTTCACTTGGTGACTGATTGGGATGCATAGTGATTGGTTACTTTAAGTTTTAAACTTCTTTCCATTAATTGTTAAAGGAACTTTGATAATGTTCCTATTTCTGTGTCTGATAAACTTCTTCCTGAGTTTTCAAGTTTTCACCTTTTTGATTTAACCTTTTCAAAAGATATAACTTGATATGATTATATTAGATATGTTGACAAATCAGCTGTTATGAAATTTAGATCTCTTTATTGATCACATCATTATCTTTCCTTCAAATGTTATTAATCTTTATGTCTCGTATTTGTCCTTATATGAAATGCAGTTATCATGTTTGGGCTGGTGCCCCTGCTAGTGTTCTTTTTCCCTTTGATTGAGTTCAAAAGTGATTTAATAACATTATTAGTTTTGTTTTAACAGCTAAACTTACCCTGTTTCTCATTTCTGTAACACTTCCTCTTTATCTCTGTTCTTTAAATACTTCCATAGTTATTGTTCTGTTGAGTTTTCTTCTCTGTAGGTTACTAATCAAGTGGTTCACTTTTCTGTTAATTCTCATCCATTAACTTTAGTTGTCCCCTCAACGTGTCTATTCTAGTAGTTTCTTTCCTTGAATATCTGACTTATAGAATTCTCTTCCTTCTTTTGTCCCAGATAAATATGATCTTAATTTTTTTTTAATTTTGTGTTGACCATTTTATGATTCTTAGAGCTTCTTCCCAGTCTTTTTTTTAACTCCTGACATACTAAGTGATTGCATTATTTGAGATCTGTTTCATTGCTTGTTGGTGGCTGCCTTGGGAATGATTAAAAATAAATAAATTACAAGAGAGATGGCAGAATTAATAGAGGGCTTGAGGAATGCCTTGCAGTATTTAGTTATATCCTTTTACATTCTGAGGTCAAATCCTACAGGGGTCAATTATATAAATAATAGTCAACTACTGGGTCTGATTTAATCAACTTTTATAGTTTGAGACAAAAAAATTTGCTGGTGGAACAAACCCTTTAAGAATAGTGAATGGGCTGGATTTCATTTTCTACATACATGAACTTGGTGTGGGAAAGGAGTTTCATGGGTCTGCAGTGCAATAGTATATACCCAAAATATTGACAACCCTTGCATGAAATTGAAAACATGGAATAAGTTGGATGCTGTTTCATTGTATTTTCATGAGTTGGGGGAACATAACTAAAATGTATTTTAAACAAATTATTGGTGATTAATTGACGACCAGTTAACTTTTAACTAAAAAAAAAAAAAAAAATTTGCTTTTTCTGCAAGAAGTTTTTGCTGTATTAGAATAGTTATTTGTTTTTTGTCACATTTCACTGCACATATCCTCCCACTTTCCTGTTATAATGTTGTAGCTCGTTCATCTCACATGTTACATTGTTATATTCACTCTCTTATATGCCATTGTTATTGATACAATCTCCCAAAGACTAAGTTTCCTCTCAAGGACCAGCATATACTGCAGCCCTGATCCAAACTCAGTTAAGAACCTCAGAGTACTACTCACATATATGAGACCATGCTTCTCCTCTACACACAAAGATCAAACCAAAGAAAGCTATTCAGCTGATTAGCGAAAGATTCACTCACATCTACTAGCTCACAGATACAGTTTCGTTTTCTGTTATTATATTGTCTCTGCTCATTTGAGTTGTTAAGCTGCTTTCCCCATCCAATTAGGCACCTGCAAAACTTGTCTGCCTTTCTATCATTACCTATTGTATTTCACCCTTCAGATCATTACTACGCACTTTTGCCCAATCCTTCCTCTCAAGAACTGCAGCCCTTTAAGATTACTTTCCTGTCAATATTTTACCTATAGACATCAATCTAAATCAGCATTATTAATCTGAAATTCTGTTTGAAAAGATTTGCACTCTTATTACTTTACTGGAATGTTTTGTTATTTATTTAAAAGCACCCTTTGTAAATACTCTAACACACAATGGAAGGTACCAGGATCCCCAGGAGTAAATGTAAATTTGATGATGAACTAACAAGGTATATTGTCTAACTTATCCTGATATGTTTTACAAACAGTAGGATGCGGGCTTATAGTGAATGACAAGGGAACAAATCAGTCAGTAGTTGCAATAACCTTCATATGACCTGCTAGAAACAGCTACCAAACCTTCCTCATATCACATGCAAGCATCTTTAAAAGAAGCGGAAGGACATATTCAATAATAGAATGTGTGACTAGACAGTCACAGTGCAGTCTATTTGGGATATTGCCATTGTTGGTGGAATCTCTTTTGTTCACGATTCATTTAATCTACAAGGTTTCAGCATGACCACAGTCCATTGAACAAATAGTAATTAAAGAAAAAACAAGTGTAACTCATAAAACATAAGTAGGGAATTCAGAAGAGTGTTTTGTGCCTTTAAAAAAAGTCATACCTTAGCTAAACATCATCGTCATCATCATTTAGCATCAGCTTTCCATGCTAGCATGAGGGAAACAGTTTGACTGAAACTGGTAATCTGGAGATCTGCACCAGGTTCCAATCTGATTTGGCATGGTTTCTACAGCTGAATGCCCTTCCTAACACCAACCACTCCAAGAGTGTAGTGGGTGCTTTTTACATGCCACTGGCATGGGTACCACTTACATGACACTGGTATTGGCCACAACTTCGATTACACTTGACTTGACCAGTCATGTCAAGCATGACATATTACTAAAGGTCTGGGTCACTTATCACCACCATCAGGCCAACATTTGAAGGGTGCTTTTTACATGCATGGCACGGGTGCCTGTTATGTGACACTGGCATCGGCCACGACTATGGTTTCACTTGCTTTGATGAGTCTTCTCAAGCATGGCATATTGCCAAAGGTTTCAGTCACTTGTCATTGTCTCTTTGAGGTCCAACATTCAAAGATCATGCTTCACCACTTCATCCCATGTTTTTCTGGGTCTACCTCTTCAACAGGTTCTTTCCACAGAGATCAGCACTTTTTTACACAGATAAAAGTTATAAATGTATTTTCAAAGGTAAAACGAAGTCTCAAAATAATAAGTCACAGAATCAGTTAAATGAACTTCTATAGATGATGATAACTTATCATCTAGAATTTGCATTGTCTCATTAACAGTGAGATCTCGTAAAAGTCATTTATAATTCTGTTACGTCTGGGGAGAGTCATTTTCTTTTTGTGCCGTATTATGTAACACACTCACCTGTAAAATTTCCACTTTTTTTCTTATTTTTATTGTCCTAAAATTTTCATTGCGTCTTGCAACCCTTACAATAGTTTTGACTCTGTATCATTTATAATTTCTATCATCAATAAACAAGCAAATTGAGTGATTTATATAATTTTGTTAATGTATGCTTTATAAATAATTAGAAATTATTTTCTATTTGTTGATAATGTATTTTATATGCAATCCAAAATTTGATCTAGTTTTGTAAGTAATCTATTATATACTTTTCAAAATTAAGTTTCAAATTTACTCTAAAACACAAAAAAATCCACTGAATTTTATTCTATTTGGCATCATTATCATCGTCATTGTTTAATGTCTGCTTTCCATTCTGGCATGGGTTGGATGATTTGACTGAAGACTGGCAAGCCAGGAGGCTGCACTAGGCTCCAATCTGATCTGGTAAGGTATCTACAGTTGGATGGCCTTCTTAATGCTAACCACTCCGAGAGTGTACTGGGTGTCTTTTACATGCCACCAGCATGGGGGCTAGTCAGGTGGTACTGTCATCGACTACTCTCAAATTTTGCTTTTTACATGCCACTGGCGCAGGTGCTAATCATAACTACGGTTTCACTTGACTCAACAGGTCTTCTCAAGCACAGCATATTGCCCAACGATTGAAAGGTATTTTTAAATGGGTCAGTTATGTGACACTGGCATAGGCTACAACTATGATTTCACTTGGTTTGCCAGGTCTTCTCAAGTACAACTTATCTCCAAAGGTCTTGCTTGCTTGTCATTACCTCTGTGAGGCCCAACATTTGAAGGTTGTGCTTGACCACCTCATCCCATGTCTTCTTGGATCTACCTCTTCCACAGGTCCCTTCCACTGTTAGGCTGTCCTCATCCATATGCAACACATGACCTTACCAGCGCAGTCATCTCTTTTACACACCACATCTGATGCTTCTTATGTACAACTTATCTGTCAGAGCACTTTCACTATGTTGTGTATGCACACTGACATTACACATCCAGTGGAACATACTAGCTTCATTTCTTTCAAGCCTATGCATGTCCTCAGCAGTCACAACCCATGTTTCACTGCCATGTAGCATAGCTGTTTGCACACATGCATCATACAGTCTACCTTTCACTCTGAACAAGAGGCCCTTTGTTATCAGTTGAGGCAGGAGCTCTGAACTTTGCCCAGGCTATTCTTGTTCTAGCAGCTACACTCTGAAGGCATCCACCATGCTACTGACTTGGTCACCTACGTGATGGAAGCTATCAACTATCTCTAGTATTTTCCCCTGGCATGTGATGGAATCTGTTTTCTATACATCTTTGGTGTTTATTGCCCCTGTGCATCTGCCACACACAAAACTATCTTCCCAGTTAACCTTCCTTTGATATTGCTGCGCCTCTTAATATGTCCGTAACTTACACCAAGTACATCTTATGGAGTTTTTACCTATGCCTTTTCTACAGATTGAGCAGGGCCATCTACCTGAAGGGATTTGTGATTTGTCTTCCTTCCTACTTACTATGACTTTGGTTTTTGCTAGATTGACTCTAAGGCCCTTTAATTCTAGACATAGCTTCCACACCTGAATTTTCTTCCCTAGTTCTGGTAGTGACTCAGCTATTAGAGCAAGGTCATCAGCACAGAGGAGCTCCCAAGGTTATCCTGTCTTGAATTCCTCTGTTATTCCTTGGAGGACTATGATGAATAAGAGGGGGAGCATTGACTCTACTTACATTGTTTCATTATTTGCTCTGAAAGTATTTTTTTATATACCTAAAAAGTTAAACTTGGATTAAAATAAAGTAGCATACTGTTTTTTTATATATAAATCCTCAGTTTTTCTACAATATTTTTAAAGTGGTTCTTAAACATTTAATTGAAACATTAACTCTTGTTACAGAAAAAAAGCCTCCAAAATCTCCACAAACTACCAAAACATCAAAAGCTGCTCAAAATTCTGGGTAAGATATTTTCTATTTACATTTCAGTTGTTCATTAACGAGCTCATTGTTGTTCCCTTCTAAAACTAAAACTGATTGCCTTATTTTATTTTTTAAAGCTATCTTATTCTACCAATAACATTTGAGATTTATATTTTTATATTTATTTTTTATTTTTTATTTTAGTGCCTCACTCATGAAAAGGAAATTAGATTTAACTCCTGAAAAGATACCTGATAAAAAATACAAATTACAAGCAGAAGAACCGGTTGACAAATCACCTGTAAAACAACATAAAACCCCCAAACCCCCACCTCCAAACTCACCAACAGTTTCTAAAAAGCCTGAACCCCAACAAAATGTTATTAGTTCTCTGGGTAACTCTGTAAAAACTCCCTCTTCATCTGTTCCCACACTTGATTCACCCACACAGATCAGTTTAGATAATACTCCTGTCATGTCTGTATTAAAAGATGCCAATGAAAAGGTCTCAAATGCTATGGTTCAAAACATAGTTCAGTCTTTCTCTCCTTGTCAGATGGAGAAGGTATCTGATCTCATAATGACTACATCTACCACTACTCCTGAGCAGTCTCTTCAAGAGGAGGTTCAGCTTACAATAACAGCAGAAGCAGAAACTCCTTGTGCAACCATTGGTACCAATTCTTTAGAGAGTTTTAATGTTGCTACAGACAATTCTGATTCTCTTTTAAGCAAAGAAATTTCTGAAAATATTCAAATCTTTCAAAATATTCAAAAAGATGCAAAACTGAAGGAAGATCAAATACAAATGACACTTCCTTCTCAGATGGAAGAGAGTATTCCTGAAGAAATGCAACATGAAAAGTCTATTTCTAAATCATTAGATAAGTCTGATAGCAAAGCAGATCATGTTATTATTGTCCAACAAGAGCAGCAGCTCGATCAAAGTTCTGAATTCTTTATAGGAGAGAAGGAATTGATTCAAAAAGATCTCTGTGAAACTAGTGTAAATAATGAGCTTAATTCAGTTGACCAATTTAGTTCAATTCCAACAGTTGCTTTACAAAACTCCATCCCATCTTCTGTAGTAGAACCTTCTTACGATGTTGAGGTGTCATTACCTTCTGCAAAACCCATCATAACCTTTGCTGAACAACTACCCCATACCTCCCCATACACAGTTTCACTTTTGAACAATAGCAGTAAAGATAAGGAAGCAGTTGAATCTCTCATGAACGAAACCAGCATTTCTGAGAAAGTGTTAGAAACACCAAATGTAATGATGTGTTTGTCATCAGGTGGAGCAGAGCTTGTCTCTGGAAGCATGGCTCTTGATGTCGCGACACATGACGATGCTCAGAGGTTGGAGACAGAGGCAGCAATTCAAGAAATAACTGCTTCATTTACGCAAACATTTAATGGTAATGACATTGTTGTTACATCTGAAAAAGATACCATCCCAAAGTCCTCTTTGTCATTGGCTGAAGCTGCCAAGATGGTAGCTGAATCTCAGACTATTGTTGACTTGCAAGAGGAAGTTACATTACCGATAAATTCTCTCACACATTGTACAGTACAGCAAATCTCGGAAACTACCAGTTCCATTGCTAGTAATAATTCAAATGGAGTGCCACCCACTGCCGTTGCTTCTACTCAGACACCTTTACAGCTACCCAGGAAAGGAGTCAACTCAGCTAAAGTCGGTTCCATTATTAAGTCTTTACCTTTGAATGCATCAAGTCACTCCAAACTGAATGATAAATTAGATGTAGAAGACGAGTGTAATGATGATGAGGAGGATGAAGAAGAAGAGGAAGAGGAGGATGAAGAGGATGATGAAGAAGAAGAAGAAGGTATTGATGCAGCAGAAGTTCCCAATCAGAAATTAACTCAGGAGTTCATTATAGTTCATCTACCTGAAGGAACGCAAATTAAGAGGCAACGTGTGGATCATAGAAGTAAAGAAGAGGTATTTATTTTTTTTGTGTTAAACAACTCTTTTCTTTTTTCTCTCTTAGATAAGTGTAATAATTTGTCAGAGATGCATTCTGAAAAATGCATGCTCATATGCACACACATAAGGAGAATGTTTTCATGCACTGGTGCAAATTGATATGCGTGCAAAGTACTACTGCTGGTGGAAATATGTTTAGTTTGGTAATTTATCTTTATCAGTGGTAACTGAAGATATTAGTCTACACCTACCTTCTTATGCAATTTGTCTTATGTCTTCATTGTTGAAAGAATGAAAGTGAAAGTGGCGGAAATGGGTAGGTGGAAGGTGACACATGACAATCATTGTTATCTTTTACTTGTTTCAGTCTTTAGACTGTGTCCCTGCTGGGGTGCCAGCTTGAAGAAATTTTAGTCAAATGAATCAACCCCAGTATTTTTTTTAAGCCTTGCTAGTTATTCTGTCAGTCTCTTTTGCTGAACCACTAAGTTATGGGGATGTAAACACACCAACACCATTTGTCAAATGGTAGTGAGGGACAAACAGAACAAAGACCACACATACCTGTATACAAGCTTCTTTCAGTTTCCATCTTCCAAGTCCATTCACAAAACTTTAATTGGCCCAAGGTTATAATGGAAGACACTTGCTCAGTGGGACTGAACCTAGAACTATGTGGTTGGGATGCAAGCTTCTTACCACACAGCCATGCCTGTGCCTATAGTGGAATTTCTTTTAGAGATGTAGAAGTTTCATTACAAAATTGTCCTCCATCGATTTGCATTTTGTTCTTTTATCAAGGAAAAGCAATACTGTTGACTTGTTAGAAATTTGTAATTAATGTTGATAATTTATATTTTTCAGGGTCTAGTTGGTGTGAGAGTTGATGTAAATGGCTGTTATAAATGTACAGAATGTGACTATTGTACAGTAAAGAAGGTAAACTGGTATAAACATCGAAAGAAACATTTAGGTTAGTAAAATCATTTAACAGTATATTATATTGCTCTTGTGCTTAACTACATAGAATTAAACTATTATTTGTATATATATATATTTATAATGGTAATGTTTGTTTTTATGTTTAGTTATAATAAGATCAATTTTACATTAATCTGAGGTGTTACTCTGTAGAGCACAAATTTATTATTCTTAAACAAGAATATTGTTGACAGTGACTTTGAAGTTTCAGCTTGTTAAGCCATATTGTTCATCTTTCAATTTTTTTTGTGTAATGTATAAATGTAAATGCCTCTAGCATCTCCAAGAATCAGTGTTTTAGTTTCATGTTGAGTAGGTGAGAGATACAAATCTCGTCATGGATAAGATGTTTGTCTATCGTAGGTAATCTGGTACCATTTCTTCAAGTGCTAGCCTAGACTGATAATGAAGTTTTTCTGACCATGGCATTATAAAATGCATAAAATAATAATTTCTCTTAATTTAATTTTGTAAATTCCATAACTATGATAAAGAAATTAAGCTGACTTTAGCATAATTTGATATCCCAATTAAAAATTACTTAAGTCTTTACATAGTTATCATTAAGTTCATTAGTTCAACAAACTTTTTACTGATGCTGGTAGTAATGTTACTTTCAGCATCTGTGTTGCTGTGTATACAACTTAATTTTCTTTAGTTTTGATCTCATTTTGTGATGAGAATCATGAATATTTATCATCATCATCATTTAATGTCCGTTGTCCATGCTGACACGGGTTGGATGATTTGACCAGGGCTAGTAAGCTGAGGGGCTGCACCAGATTCCAGTCTGATTTGGCTGGATGTCCCTCCTAACACCAACCACTTTCCAAGTGTAATGGGTGCTTTTATGTGCCACCGGCATGGGTGCCAGTTGCATCACACCAGTATCTATCACAACAACAATTTCACTCAGCTCAATGGATTTTCCTTCTCAAGCACAGCATACTGTCAAAGGTCTTGGTGATTTGTCATTGTCTCTGTGAGGCCCAGTGCTTGAAAGGTGCTTTTCATGTGCCACCTGCACAGTTGCCAGTTCTGTGACACCAGCATCAGCCACATTGCTTCCATGAGACCCAATACCCAAAAGGTGCTTTTTATGTGCCACTGGCATGGATGTCTGTTACAGGACACCAACAATGGTCACAACTATGATTTCACTTGGGTTGATGGTTCTTCACAAGCATAGCATATCGCCAAATGTCTCTTCCACTAGTCATTGCTTCCGTGAAGGTTTTCTTAGGCTCAACAGTGAATTAGTTAAAGTACCAGACTCTTACATCATGCTGTATTTTCACCCAGAGAATACTCATCTCTGTATGTCTAATGAAAAAATCATAATTTGAAACTTCAATGTATTCATGAACTTCTCTTTTCTTGTTAAAATTAATTTTAAATCTGTTTCAAACCTAGGTCTGCGACCCCACAGCTGCATCAAGTGTAACTACAAAGCAACAACTAGCAGTAACTTAAAACGCCACATGGCAATACATGCAGACCTTCGAGAATATAAGTGCAACCAGTGTTCTCATTACTTCAGACAGAAAATCCACTTAGAGAGACATATGAAGTACAAACATGAAGTTAGTAAATAGAAATTTTCTTTTCCTTACATTCTGTTCCACAAGACATTAATGCTACCTTCATAAGAGGTTTTGTTACACATACAAAAGTGTATCCTCTTAAATTTCCACTTTCTTCTTTTCACTATTCAGCATTGCTTCCTACAATACTATACCATGTAACTTATCATTACAATTCATTGTTTCATTAGACAGATTAATGTGTAAGAGCAATTGTAATGCATCATTCTAGCCAATATAGACTTTAACAAGATGTTATGCAACACTTGAGGCAAGTGCCTTCTTTGCCAAAGCTCTGGTTGAGTAATATCTCATATCTTTTTCCAGTGTATATCAGTAAAGTATAAAACCATCCTGATAAGCTGGTAATACTCCCCTCTCACACTTGCTGACTAAAATGTAATAAGCCAGTGATGGACCCATTGAAAACCTGTAACCAGTGAAATATAAAATAAAATATACTTAATAAAAGGGACATATCTTGAAATACAGGAAAAAAGTATCAAAATATCAATCTGCATTGATCTACATAGTCTTATCTCAGTCTGTCACTCATTCTCTGTCTATCAATCAGCATCATAGATGTAATATTAGTTATATGGTAGGAAATTGTTTCTTTAAAAAAGCTGAAAATTTTAAAATAATGATAATCGTTATCTATCTTGCTTTCTTTCAGGAGAAAAAAATCCGCTGTCCTCTCTGCACCTATGTATGTGCAAATGAAAACCCAGACCTGAAAATTCATATTAAACGACGCCATGTGACATCTGAGTCTACTGATGGTGCAATGCAAGCTTTTACTTGTGGTGAGTGTGGCCTAGTTACGATGAGCAAGAAAGATTTGAAGCAACATGCCAAATTCCATCGCAAGGGACCTGAACTAAAATTATTCTGTGAGCAGTGTAGTTTTGTGACTGACTGTGAAAGTCGTTTAAGGCGACACGTCCTGACTCATACAAAAGTGAAGCCATTCAAATGTGGTTTGTGTGAATATCGTGGATCTCAGAAAGAACATGTATTAAGACATATGAAATCACGGCATAGTATAGATATCCAGCGTAACCCCCGGCGACAGCGAGAAGATGAAAACGGCATGGAAAATCTGGAACGAGACAAAGGTGATTTTACAAGTCGTGATAAAATCTTTGCTTGCAATCATTGCACAATGAAATTTTCCAAGTTGATCAATCTCTACAAACATTTGCATACGCAACATAAAACTATCATGCCATCAGGTGGACAGAATGAATTCTATTGTGTAGTTTGTGACTTCAAAACCATCAACAAGAAGAATTTACTGGTGCATATGCGTAAACACAACATGCAAGAGCAAAATCCACCTTCTCATGTATATTCATGTGTTCTCTGTCGCTATGTTAACCCAAAGCGACGGAACTTATTCCAGCACATGATGAAAAAGCATGGTATTGAGATTGTGATGAATATGAAAGATGACTGGTCATCTAGTTGTTTTATTGACAATAATGTTCCCACAGTGCATGATAAGGGAGAGACTAATGAACCACAAGTAATGACTGTAAATAATAACGTTGTGACAACTAGTAGTGATGACTGCAACCAATTGATGGTTGTTACTGATGATGGTGGAAGTAATCCTGTACAGACTGTCATTACAATTGAGGATTTAGCTTCTTCAATGACCAAACCAGTGAAAATGACACAGGTCACCTTACCACCTGAAACTGAAGAACTTTCCCACAAACAGCTCACTGATGATTTGACACAGCAACAACATGCAGCTGATGCTGTGGAAGGTTTACAAGCTTTGGCAGAACAACCAGGGATTGTTGAACCTGAATCTCACTCTCAGTCTGATGATAATGAAGATGACATTATCCTTGATGATGAGGATATCAAAACAGAGTCAGTTGAGACTGAAGATATGTGTAACCCATCTCCAATTGCAGCTGATGCACCAGCATTAGTTCTTAACCAGTTGCCAGATGATGGTGAGGTGAAAGATAGTGTTGAGCTCACTTCTGACCAGATCGTGCACTTGTCACCTGGTGACTATGTTGAAATTAATGGAGAACTTTATAAAGTGGAAATTTCTACAGAGCCTGCTGAAGAAACAGTAACAACAACCGGTGATAATGGACTAGAAGCTGTTCCTGTAACAGCAGCTGTATCTGAACTGTTTGGAGCACTTCCTAATTATGATACAACTGTAACTGTTCCTCCTGCATCCTCTACCTCTACTTTTGTAGCGTGAGTGCAACTTTGCTGTAAACTATTGTTAATGCTGTACAGCTGTAAGGGCTCAGTGCTGCAGGGACATCGAACACGGTTTAGAGTGTAATGTTGCCAGAAAGAGGTGAAGAACTGCAGAATCTATAATGTAGAGTTGCAGAAGTCGATGTGTGCACGCGTGTGTGTGTGTATGGATCTGCAGGACTAGCTTTTGAGTGCAAATGTGGAAGAGTGTATACCACAGAGGTCACTCTAGTACTTGTGCAGTTGTAAAAACTTTGAAGTAAAGACTTCTTTAAAGTTATATTTGAGCTGTTTGTTGTAGGTCAACCATTAAAGTTTTAACTCAATTATTGATCTTATTGTCCAGGATAGCTACTGCTGCTGCTACTTCTACAACTACTACATCTACTACTAATCTTTTTGGTCATCAGCAGCTTTTGATTATGTCTTGTAATTGGTTTCAAATCATTTGAAGTTAAGGATTTGTAATTACATTTTAATTTTGTTTCTTCTCTGTTCTGTAATTAATTTCAACATTTTTCCGATAAAACAACAAACAAATAAAGAAACACCAACAGCAACAAGCTCAAAAACAACCAAGAAAGCAGTTCCCCTGCAGCATTCCTAAATTTAAATAAAATGTCCTGCCCTAAAGCCTTTTGATTCATGCAAAAGAGAAATGGTTTTTCTATCTTCTTTCCCCAAGATAAACTGTTCCTGTTTAAGGATATCCTTTCAAGGGATGAGTTTGAACTAAAGAATTGTTGAAGAATATTTGTTGATGTTTAGTTTTTCCTTTAACATTCTTGATATTTCTTCTGCAGTCCCTAGTTCACACATTTTCTCTTTCTTCTTGTGTGTGTGTGTTAAATAGTAGAGAAACGGATAATATACTAAAGTTATAATGTTAATAAAATCAAATCAAAACAAATCAAAATAGATGAACATCAATGGAATTTGTATCTTTGTGGTACCAGTGCCGGTGGCACACAAGAGAAAACCATCCGAAAGTGGCCGTAGCCAGTACCGCATCGACTGGCCTCCGTGCTGTGGGCACATCCGAAAGTGGCCGTAGCCAGTACCGCATCGACTGGCCTCCGTGCTGTGGGCACATGACAAACACCATCCGATCATGGCCGTTCGCCAGCCTCATCTAGCACCTGTGTCGGTGGCACATAAAAACCCCATCCGAAGACCTGGCAAGACTAGTCAGGCCATAACCCATGGCCCCTACCTGGGACGTAGTCAGTCCACCTGTGCATACCTTCCTTCTTGTGACACTTGTGAAGACCTGTTGAGGCAAGTGAAAATCAAAATCAAAATCAAAACAAATCAAAATAGATGAACATCAATGGAATCTGTATCTTTGTGGTACCAGTGCCGGTGGCACACACTTTGTGGTACCAGTGCCGGTGGCACACATGAGAACCATCCGAACGTGGCCGTAGCCAGTTCCGCATCGACCGGCCTCCGTGCTGTGGGCACGTAACAAACACCATCCGATCATGGCCGTTCGCCAGCCTCATCTGGCACCTGTGTCGGTGGCACATAAAAACACCTTCCGAAGACCCGGCAAGACTAGTCAGTCCACCTGTGCATACCTTCCTTCTTGTGACACTTGTGAAGACCGGTTGAGGCAAGTGAAAATCAAATCAAATCAAAATCAAAATAGACAAAATAGATGAACATCAATGGAATTTGTATCTTGTGGTACCAGTGCCTGTGGCACACAAGAAATCCATCAGTGCTGTAGTCAGTGCGGTGGGCACATGACAAACACCATCCGATCGTGGCCGTTCGCCAGCCTCATCTAGCACCTGTGTCGGTGGCACATAAAAACACCATCCGAAGACCCGGCAAGACTAGTCAGGCCATAACCCATGGCCCCTACCTGGGACGTAGTCAATCCACCTGTGCATACCTTCCTTCTTGTGAAGACCTGTTGAGGCAAGTGAAAATCAAATCAAAACAAATCAAAATAGATGAACATCAATGGAATTTGTATCTTTGTGGTACCAGTGCCGGTGGCACGTGGCACACAATAAAACCATCCGAACGTGGCCGTAGCCAGTACCGCATCGACTGGCCTCCGTGCTGTGGGCACGTAACAAGCACCATCCGATCGTGGCCGTTTGCCAGCCTCATCTGGCACCTGTGTCGGTGGCACATAAAAACACCATCCGAGCGTGGCCGTCTGCCAGCCTCGTCTGGCACCTGTGTCGGTGGCACATAAAAAACACCATCCGAGCGTGGCCGTTTGCCAGCCTCGTCTGGCACCTGTGTCGGTGGCACATAAAATCACCCACTACACTCTCGGAGTGGTTGGCGTTAGGAAGGGCATCCAGCTGTAGAAACACTGCCAGATCTGACTGGACTGGTGCAGCTTTCGGGCTCCCCAGACCCCAGTTGAACCGTCCAACCCATGCTAGCATGGAAAGCGGACGTTAAATGATGATGATGATGATGATGATGATCTTAACCTCAGTGACTCATAACATCAAAATTAAGCTGTCATTGGAAAAAAGGAAATATTACAGGTTGTGTTACACAACAAAAACGTGGAAAAAAATCTATTTTTATTGTTATACTAATAATCTTGAGAATTATTGTTTTCTCTAATCTCAGGTTGATAAATGACTTATGAATGAATTTTGGTAAATGGAAACTAAATGGAATCCTCTTGTGTGTGTATTTATATATTGTATTGTCAGATAAATTCATTTGTTTTGTTTTTTCCATTTATTTTAATTCTTATTTTTCACCAGCAATTTTAACAAATAGATCAATAATGTAATCTCTTTTCTTGTTTATGACTTCTTACCAATGTTCCATTAACTTGTCAGTACTTTGACAGTAGAAACCACTGAGTCTTCACTCAAAGAATTCATTGAGCCACTTTTTCAACTCCATGTTGTTGAACTAAATACCTTACAGACTGCTGGAGGACAGCTTGAAAAGGCGATAATCTGAAGGTGTTATATCAGGAGAATACAGTGGGTGCAATAGACCTTACCAATCAAGTGAAGATGATGGGTAACAGTATCATGGGAGCTTCACTTTTGTGGATTGATATGGATCCTCATGGATGAGTTTGTACAATTCATCTTCAATGAACTAAACAGGTCGGCTGAAATGCAGAGCATCTGTGAGGTCAAATTTCTCTTCCTTGTCATGTGAAAACATTTCCTATGCAGTTCTTTCAGTAATAGTGCCTTCTCCACACAGAACACAAATTTCTCAAGCTGTTTTTGGCAGCTTTGGAACCTTGATTGAGAGCAAAGAGAAGCAGGTGTCAAAAATGCTCGTTTTTTTACCTTCTTGGCAATCTGTCATCATATCTCTGTAAAGAAGTAAAATTTATTCAGATTTCAAAAGCAATAAACAAATTGTAGAGAAAGAATAGAGCTATGAAAAACCATAAAACATTGTGATGGAAATATAAAAATATTTTTTGTATTGGAAAGAAACAAATGAATTTATCTAACAATCCATTATATATATATATATATACGAGGGACGTTCAATAAGTAATGCCCCTGGCCCACTTGCAGTTATGTGATCTAGCTGAAATTTTGCATGTGCAATTATTCATATCTCTATAGATTAAGTGGCAAATTACAGCTCTGAATGAATTGTGGTTTCGGATTTACAGGTGTTTTAACTGAGTCAAGTGTGAAATGGAGCCTGTTGAGTGTCGAGCAGTGATCCGGTTTTTGTATTTGAAAGGACGCACACCACGGGAGACTTTTGATGAAATGACAGTAACTTATGGTGATGATGTCCCATTATATGACCTTGTAAAACACTGGCATCGTGAATTCAAACATGGTCGGAACTCTGTGGAAACAGCTCCCAGGTCTGGTCGCCCCCCCTTCTGCCATTGATGAGGCATCTGTCCGTCAAGTTGAGGCTGCCATTTTGGAAGATCGACACATAACAATTCGCCAAATAGCCCATCAGGCCAGAATTAGTACCGGATCTGTGGAAACTATCATTCATGACCATTTGCATATGCAAAAGGTGTCTGCCAGATGGATTCCCAGGTTGCTCACACCTTTCCAGAAGCAAGAACGCGTCGAGTGCTCAAGGATGAATTTGGAGATGCGCCATGAAGATCAGTCAAAATTTTTCAAAAGACTGATTACACAGGATGAAACCTGGGTCCATCACTATGATCCAGAGACCAAAGCCCAGTCAATGCAGTGGAAGCACCGTGACTCACCTCCTCCAAAGAACGCAAGGGTGCAGTCCTCCGCTGGCAAGGTCATGCTCACAGTCTTCTGGGACCAGGACAGAGTAGTGATGACAGATTTCCTGGCAAAGGGTACCACAATTACAGCAGCCTATTATGCTTCACTTTTGAGGAAATTAAGAGAAGCTATCAAAATCAAGAGGCGGGGCAAGATCAGCAAAGGCATCCTCCTCCTGCAGAACAACGCTCCGGTCCACTACTCGCGTGTCGCCAGATCAGAAGCACAGGCGTGCGGCTATGAACTCCTCCCCCATCCCCCCTACTCTCCTGACCTTGCACCCTCTGATTTTCACCTCTTCCCAGCCATGAAGTTGTTTTTGAAAGGAAAGCGTTCCCCAGATGATGCAGCCTTGATTTCTGAAGTCACGTCGTGGTTGGAGGACCAAGCTGGGGTCTTCTACAAAAACGGTCTCCAGAGCTGCATCAAAGGATGGGAGAAATGTGTAACTCTGGGTGCTTTCTATGTAGAAAACGACTAATAGCTGTGCCAAGATTCGTTGCTCTACTGCTATGGGAAGTGGGTCAGGGGCATTACTTATTGAACACCCCTCGTATATCTATACATATATATGTAAATGTAGAATGCTGGAATGAGCACTCATCACTGCATTGGTGGATAAATAGATTGTTTTCCAAAATGGAAGTGAACACCTTTCTCCATGCAATCAAAAAATTAAGATACTTGGATATTCTTCTACTCTTCTTAACATGAAACCAATAGTAGCCTTTATTCACAAATAAAGAATATATATATAGAGAGAGAGAGAGGGGTAATGGTGTCAATAAGACCCAAAAGTGTCAGGTAATGCTGAATAGGTGCTATGGACAGACTATAGTTAAGCTCTAGGTTTGGTGATAATGCGAATGAGGAGCCCAACGTAGGTCATATATCAGCATGTGTATATATTAAAAAAATTAACAGAATGAGATAAAAAATCCAAGGCTGTGAAAGATTTCAGAACATTTATAAATAAGTCTTACAGCTGTTTCCGGGATATTTTATATATCCCTTCATTGGAGGCAGTGTGAGAAAATGGTTAAGCAATAGTTATTCTAGATAAGATATTTGTTATTGAATCAATTCAATAACACCATTTACAAACTCTTTGCTTGGAATGACCAATTTTAAATACTATTGGAACTTACAAGTACAGGAATCTTATATATATATATATATACCATTCTGCCTAAATAATGGAACTACAGATACAATATCCCTGCATATTTCATGTCTATTTTCATTCCTCCACTTCTCTCTCTATTTCATATCTTATTTAGAATAACTATTGCTTAACCATTCTCTCACACCCTCTCCGATGAAGGGATATATAAAATATCCTGGAAACAGCTGTAAGACCATCTCTTTATAAATGTTCTGAAATCTTTCACAGGCCTTGAATTTTTTTATCTCATTCTGTTAATTTTATATATATATATATATATGTTCATTATTTACAATTAATGGATATTTGTTCTCATCTTGTTAACACAATGTTTTGGCTGATATACCCTCCAGCCTCCATCAGGTGTCTTGGGGAAATTTCAAACCTGGGTTCTCATTCTTAAGGTATTTTTTGATGTTGCTATTATTATTATTATTATTCAGGTCACTGCCTGGAATCGAACTCGGAATCTTGGGATTAGTAGCCCACACTCTTAACTACTACACCATATGCCCAAGATTCCGAGTTTAATTCCAGGCAGTGACCTGAATAAAAATAAATAATAACATCGAAAAATACCTTAAGAATGAGAACCTAGGTTAAAAATTTCCCCAAGACACCTGATGAAGGCTGGAGAGTATATCAGCCAAAATGTTGTGTTAACCTACAAGATGAGGACAAATATCTGTCAATTGTAAATAATGTAAATAATTCCTCATCTCTTAAATATAGAACTATATATATGTTATTTGGGAATGACTGGTGTAGCAGCATTATAGTCAGTTACTACAAGGATAAGGTAGATGCCTTAGACAAGTAATTACGGAGGCATTAAATTGGTGGACCAGGTCATGAAAATTATGGTAAGAGTTATAGCCCAATTAATTAGAAACAGAATCAAAATAGATGAAATGTAGTTTAGCTTTCTGGTGAGGAGAAGCTCTACTGATGCTATCTTTATAGTCAGACAACTACAGAACAAGTATTTGGCTAAGAATAAACCATTGTACTTGGTGTTTGTTGACTTAGAGAAAACCTTTGACAGAGTACCCCACTGTGTGATATGGTGAGCTAGGAATAAACAAGTAGCTTGTAGAAGTTGTGGAGGCCATGTAAAGAGGTTCTGTCAATAAGGTGAGAATTAATCATATGTATAGTGATGAATTTAGTGTGCAGGCAGACATTCATCAGGGTTTGGTTCATCATTGTCCTCCAGGTCATAACACAAGAATTCAAGACTGGCTGATTTTGCCCTCATAGCAGAATCTGTAACAATTAGAAAAGAAATTCCAGGTGTGGAAGCAAAACCTGGAATTGAAGGGCCTTAAGGTTAACTTAGCAAAGACTAAAGTTCTAGTAAGCAAGAAAATGGCCAGGACCCTACCCACATCGGGTAAATGGTCCTGCTTATTATGTAGGAAAAGTGTAGGCAGTAATTCCATACAGTGTACCCTGTGTAAACTATAGACACACAAGAAGTACTGTGGAACAATAATAGGGTTATCAGAGAAAGTGTGTTTGTATATTGGAAGATGTACAGGAGCCATAAAAATCACGGATACTTAAGAAATTGATTTTCTCAAATGCCCTGGAAGCTTTTCAGAAGTAAAGGGCAATTTTTGCTACCTAGGGGACTTAATTAGTAGTGGGAGAGGATGTATGGAAAGTATAATTACTAAAGTAAGAATAGGATGAAAATTCAGAGCTTTTACCCAAGGTCTCTCTCTGAGTGAAAGGAAGATTGATGCATGTGTACAAACAACAACGCTACATGGGTTCTGAACGCAGAAGACTAGAGAGGAATGAAGCTAGTATGCTCTGCTGCATGTGCAACAGAGTGCTAGTGTATTGAGAGAAAAGCTAGATATAAGAGGAATTATGCAGTGTGCAAGAGAGAAGACTGAGTTGACTTGGTCATATGATGCTTGTGGATGTGGATAGTTGCATAAAGAAGTGAAAGAGAAAGACATGGGACAAAATACTGAAGGCCAATCTCAAGATATTGAGCCTTATGATGAGAAAGGATTGAAATATCTGGTGCCCTGCAGTTTTCAAGGAGACTCATCCACCACAGTAGAAATTATAACCTAAACTACCTTGGTTAATAGTTGTCTGAGGAGCTCCGTTCCATCATCCATTTCTCCTTAGCTTTCATCTCCTTTCTATCACCTAAGCTAAATAGGTGCATACTACATCCCCCTGCTTTCTCTGTTACCTCTAATTCCCATCTTCTGCCTGTTGTCTCCATCAATCACCTTTCTGGGCTTTCTCTCCCCTATGTTGTTCTCCAGCATTAACACCTTATTTATCTGCTATCATCCTCAATGCAATCACCATTCCATAGCTTCTGTATTTCCTTCCATCATTTGTCTCAGTCACCTCTAAGTCCAAACTTCTGTTTCACCCCCACTTATTCTCACCACCCACAATGTCCCTCAAGGACATATCCCAACACATCTTCACCACCATCTCTCTTTATCTTACTCTCTAACCCACTTACCTTTGTTTTTTAACTGGAGTATTCATATATCTATTCTACAGCACTGTCACTTGAGGGTACACCCCGATACATGTTTACCCCCACTTTTTTCTCTTTCTCCCCACCCACTTTCTGACTGGGGCAGCTGTATCTCTCTACAGCAAGACATCTATTTCTGTCCCTCTATCATATAATCTTTCATCACCTGGCATGAAGCTAAGTTCTTCAATACTACTCCTCTCAGTTGAGGTAGTCTTGTCTTGTGAGCTACTTAATGATCTCGCTGGTGCTGGTGCAACTTACAAAGAACCCTGTACACTCTGTAAAGTGGTCGGTACTAAGAAGGGCATCCAACCACAGAAACCATGCCAAAGCAGACAGTTAAGCTTGGTGCAGTCCTCTGGCTCACCAGTTCTTGTCATACTGTCCAACCCACACCAACTACTTGCATGGAAAACATATTAAATGGTGATGATGATTCTCCATGACAATACAATAAATGGCTTTCTTACTGGTTTGGATATTCCTCTGGCATATTTGAACTTGTAACAAATTTGTATTTATACACATCATTGCTTAGTGGTGCCACCCCATATTTTATTTATGAGGGAATATCATAAGAGGGACTTATTTCTCGTGTCAGTTCACAGCATCAGCTTTCTTGGTCTCTGTTACTGAAGAGGAGATAACCCTCCAAAATGCATGTACCCAACAGTCTGGTTAGGGAACAATATGAGCTGACTCAGTGTATTTCCACCTATTTGTCAACAGCAAAAAAATTTTCTCCTTGGCAAATACAGTGAATGGCTTCCTTACACAATCTAGTTATAGCTTTGCATATGCAGATATGATTTTAAACAATAGAGAGCTCAATAAAAAATGCAGTGTCTAGTAATTTTATTAAGATATTGAATTAGTCATTGATATCAATCAGCTATTGGTTTCGCTATATCTTCAGACCATAAGGTAGATTTATTTCAGCCTTCTATGACTAGTAAATAGACAACCTTATAATTGTTAAAATTCATTTAAATCTGAAATTATACTTTCAAATTATCTATTAATTATTATAATGTGAATATCTAATAACTAGTAGACATGCCCTTTGCATTTTTCTATACACGAACTCTATTTGGCATGCTACTGATCAGATGACAAATATTCTCTTGAGGAGCTTCATACAGAAATCACAAAAATCTGGCTTTGAGGATGCTTTCTTGTTCTTTTTAGGAAGTGTCCTGTCCATTATGCCCATAAGTGTTCAATAGGGTTCATATCTGGTGATTGGCTAGGCCATGGAAGCTTTTTAATTTTATTCTCTTCCAACCAATCATGGGTCTTTTTAACCATGTGGCAAGGAGCCCTATCTTCCATAAATAAAGAGTCTTTAATCATTTCACCACTGGAGAAGACTGGAAGGATTCCTTCCTGCAATATGGACACATATTTATCTGAGTTTATGTTTCCTTCAAACAATATCAGCACTGACTGACCATTGCTCCCCAGACCTTCACAGAATAGCCGCCATGTTTTATTGTTGTCTGCAATCTTTTCACACTAAATTCTTGATCACAGAGTCTCCAGACCCACACTCAACCACTGTCAGAAAATACAGCAAATCTGGACTTATTTGAGAATATGATAGTGTCCCAAAATGTTAGTGGCCTCTCCACTATCTCACTGGCCCAGTCTTTTCTCTACTTGACATTGGTTGGTCAAAGAAGTGGCTTCCTTCTTGCTCTGTCAGTAGCCAAGTTTGTGGAGATACCCGACAGTTGTTCTCGGGCAGACATCAATTTGTTCTGCTATGTCAGAGGCCTTGCAATAAGGATTATCTTCTATACTTCTCTTAACAAAACGAAGGGTCCTGGATCAGGTGATGTAGACTTCTTCCCTCTCTAGTAAATTGCACAATCACTTTATTAACTGTAGAAATTGAGATTCCAAGGTCTTCTGCGATTTTATGCTAAGTCCACCTTCAGACTGACCCACAATATGGCTGCTTTGAAATTCATGTGGCATGATTAAGCAGTCACATAAAAATGTCAATTAATAAAAAATATAAACCTTTTTAATTTAAAATAAACATAAAATAATGTTTTATGGGATGACTATTTACTTGTCATGTGTGTGTGCATATATATATATATATAATGCTGGTTCCATGATAAACTGCACCCAGCACTGTAAAGTGGTTAGTGAATGTGCTAAGATAATGTAGAGTTGAGTGGACCCTTAAGTCTGTCCTAGAACATCTCAGCTTTTCTAGTGCTGCTACCAGTATAAAACGCCTATAACACAATATGTGAGTTATATAACACTCCTGAAAATCTCATTTAAAAATGGTTTCTACAACATATAACACACATTCACATATTTCACCACCTCACCATTCAAATATACTTTGAGTGTAAAGGAGGACAACATTAGCAGTTATAGAATTGACTGGTCTTTTATAGAACACACATTTTCTTCTATTAATAGCTCTGGAAGATACGATCTTTGCCACTTGGAGAATTATAACATCTTGCTGCAACATTTTATAATTTTGAGCAAAAGAATGGAATTAATGAATTCCTACAACACTCCCATTGATATTTATTGACAAATTTCTGAATACCAACTGGCTAAAATAGTTTATTTTCAACATAATGGCTATGCCATATCTTGTGAGATGCTCACATACTGTAAAAAGGAAAAAACAGATTTTCATCATCTACATAAACATTCACTACTTTCTTGCTTTTATGTATTTTGCACATACATTACTGAAATATGGATAACGTTTTTTTTTTTTATTTTTGTTATAATTGTGGCATCAGTACTTATTTGGTTACCTTGTAACCCACAAAACTAAATACCCAACACTTTATAGTCGATCCATTTATGCAAGGCAATGGGATCTACAAGGTGAGTAGCAGAGAGACTGATGACAAAAGAACTGGAATGAGTGGCTGAAAGGAACAAGAGTATGATAGTGGAAACAAAATGGTTAGAGTGAAGGGGTAACAAGGAGAGAGTAATGAATAGTAACTGAAGTGGACACTGGTAAGAAAGAATAATGGATGTCAATAACAAGTAGCTTAGCTAGAGGGAATGGTGACTGCACCTTGGAAAAGGTGATGGTAGAGTGTGTTGGGTCAAACAGGTTTGATGCAAAACCTAAAGCTTAGGCCTCTGAGGGTTGAACATGAGCGATAAAGATGTTGGTAGGAAGAAGACTGAATACAGCTAGTTCCAGTGCTAGTGCTTACTATACAGGTCACATGGCACACTGAATAGAAGCAAGGTTATCAGACAGATGAGAAAGCTAGATAATGACATATCTAGTTACACAAGCATGTGAATAGGAACTGATATACTGGCATCCTTAGTAACATGGACAACATAATACTGTGAATAAAAAAGGTGATAGAGAGATAAGAGAATATTGGGAGGAAGGAGGTGGTGAGCTGGCAGAAACGTTAGCATGCCAGGCGAAATGTTTAGTGGTATTTCGTCTGCCGCTACGTTCTGAGTTCAAATTCCGCTGAGGTCGACTTTGCTTTTCATCCTTTTGGGGTCATTAAATAAGTACCAGTCACACACTGGGGTCGATATAATTGGCTTAATCCGTTTGTCTGTCCGTGCTTGTCCTCTCTGTCCTTTGTCATCTCCTCTCTAAAGCTCAGTATTTCGAAATTAGTCCTCACGACTTCATCCCATATTTTCCTCTGCCTCCCTCTTCCATAGGTTCCATCCATTTGGAGTGTCTTCATCAGAGATTAATGACATATAATCTACTGGGGTGGCAACTATGTTCCTGCCGTTTTTTAAAATTTGGGAATTTATTGTGTTTTTAAATTTTAGAATCTATTTTTTTCGGGAATTCTATTTTTGAATCATTTTGGAATTATTTTTTTTTTCTAGTTAATTTTAGTTTAGCTTCAGATCATTAAAATGGAATGTCAAGTTAAGAAAAACGAGCATTTTCGACACCTCCTTCTTTTTGCTTTTAATCAAGGTTCTAAGCTGCGCGCGACATTTGTGCTGTGGTTTAAGGTGTTGGTTTATGGAAAGGTAGTGGTTCAAAATAAAGCTGTTTTCCTTTTCCTTTTTCACATAACAATGGTATTAATAACTCAGTGTTACTCTGAAGATTCAAATGTGTAAACTGTGTCACATCAACTTTTACTCTAAAATTGTTTTACTATTCTTAAATCATTTCTGGTAAAATTATTGCATCAATATCTGATTGGGTTAGCAAAAATATTTTTTATGAACCCCTTAAGATGAAAACTAGATTCCATTATGATGAAAACTGGATGTTTTAGAATGGCATTTAAGTTTGTTTCGGATATTATGTTTTGTGGCTATGTTCTGTGATTCTGAATTAATTTCATCGTATATGATGATGTTAGTTGTTTTGTAAGAATTTGGAATGCATAAAAGCTTATTGTAAATATGTTGCTTTTCTCATTTTGTCAGCTGATATACATACAGCTTTGAAGGATTTACAATTCTAACCTTCACACTTGCACAAGAAAGTGTTGTTTTAAAATTCCATATTCTTTATTAAATAAATTCTATAGTCCTTATTAAAGAGCTCATCTAAGTTTTTATTTCACAATAAGCATCTCTGGGATTTGAATCTGGATCCATGCTATTCTTGTTTAGTTTTGTTATTCTGTTGTCATAAAAGTTAACATTCCCTCACATGGTTTATCGCATTTTATCTTCTGAATGAATTGTTGATGTTTAGTCCCAGCAGATGCCATGACCAAAGGAATTCTATTCCACTATTTTGGGGGTGTATATGACTGCTTAATGTGTCCTACCCTTATATAAGATGGTAGGATATGATTTGAAGACTATTTAGCTGCTATTTTGAACAGGCTGTTTAGAATATTGATTCTCCCTTGTTCGATTTTTCTTAGTGAAAAAAGAATATATTTCAATGAAATAGTTCATATCTCTCTCTTTCATTGCTTGCATTCTGTGTTTATGCTTAGCATTCAATGATCAGGAATGATTGTATATTGTTTTCATCTTAGTTTATTTTATGCTATTCAAACATAAGATGATCAATACAACCCTGCATTAAAAATTTGTGAAGTGCAATCTTAAACAAAAGCTATGAACATATTTTGACCTACCAGCATATGACCAGATTCCATTTCCTGGAGTTTAAAACAGTTGCTTGCTTTATACTTATGGTAAATGTATTCCTACTGAAAAATTTTCATCGACTGGCATGCCAAAGATTTTCTTTGCACATTTTTCTACCTTACTTTCAGACATCATGGAAATTTCCACAAGAAATAAAATTTTAAACCTATTGCTCAATGGCATTTAAGCACAGTTAAACCTGTAATAACATTAACAATCATAAAACATAAATCTTTTTAGACAAGATAATTTTTCAGTTTTGTTATTTAATTAAATCTTCAAGGAGATCCTTGGGGCATCTCTAATTTGAACACCTTTGGGCTCACTATCTTAAAGCAGTTAAACAACATTAAAACCAAAAACATTTCTGGTATGCTAAAACTTTGTTAATTTCATTTCTGGTCTTAGTTGTTTCCACATTGGAGACTGATATTGAGGACAGTAGTGAAGAGGATGATGTTTCTCTGCATAGTTGATGGCAAGCAAACTGAAAACCATTAGGAATGCAGAGACCCCACCAAATTCAGGAATGGTGGGGGTTTGTTTTTGTGCACTTGCAGGGATGAAAAAGATTAACTATTATGCTGCACAGGTTTTTAAAATGAATGAATATAATTAAGTAATCACCAAAATCTTGAGGCCTGTTCCAAGTAAGAATTTTGCCTGTTCTAAATTCACCACATCAGACTCTGCTAAAATAGGCATACATGTGAAGGTATCACATACATTCTGTCTACTTTGAAGAACATTGAAAAACAATTTGCTACCAGCAGAAACATGTTTCCTGTTGATTTATGGGCATAAAGCTAATAAACCTCATTAAAGTGACACAAGGCCTAGTTGAAGTCACCAGATAAAATACATCATTAAAATTTAAAGCTGAAACGATACTAATATAATTCTTTAATAGTCCTATAATTACTGGTTTATTCTAATATACTCCACAGCATGTTCTAACATCGCATTGTAAAACAAATTGGAATGTCCAGATTTGGGCCACAAAAACGATTTTTTTCACACCTCTCTTGAAAGTTTTTCTTAAGTTTGTCGGGTATGCATATATCTATAGTATAGATGTTGTAGATTTATCAATATAACCGTATGCTATATAATCTGATTAATAGTAAGTTTTTACACAGGTGTTTAAACATTTCAATCAGCTATAATAGTTTCCTATTGACGAGGTACAAAGACAGTATTTTAGAGGAAAGAATGTTACACGTGCTAGTGCCTTGTAAAAAGCAACTGTACCAGTAATACATAGAAAGCACCTGTGATGATGATGATGATGAATAAAAGAGGTTATTATTATGCATAGGGCTTTACCAGCATTAATAGCATAAAATGAGCTTGAGTTAAACAAGAATGAAAATTGAGTTGATGTTTGACTTGCCAATATTGTTCTCTTGCTCTACAGTTCTATGAGGTTGCTCAGTAGCCTTTCACTACACCCCCTCCAATGCATGAATAGCACATGATTAAAGCCCTTGAAGGTACTGAATATATCAAGCCTCAAAATCTATGATGATCTCTTATGGTGTCACCACATATATCAGCACCAGAACTGTATCCTAAAAACTTGAAGTAACTGAAGAAAGTTATAGCATCATATATGATAGATGAACTGATGAGTGAAAGCCAAATCTATATAGCATTTGATTTCTCTGCACTTAAAGCAAATAATTTACAGTAAATATAGTATGAATGAAAATATCAATTTGAATAGATGTTGTGAAAGTGGCTCTTTATAACATCTATGTCCACCAGGTTTTCATGGCACATTACAGAGGTGATTTGCCACTACCTTCCACTTTTTTCCTACAGGAGTAAATAAATTTGGTATCTATTTACAGTAACTGGCAGAACGTTGTGCTGAAGACATGACACAAAACCATCAACCTTTCTTTGGATGTCTGCTATTTTATCTGTACTCTTAGTTCATGTGATGAGTTTCAATACCATTTCCATCACTTAATTTTCACTTAATAACATATAAGCTCAAACAGCAAACTTGTTTCTCAAGTTCAGTAAGCAGTCCATAACTTTTTGTGTTCATTAATTTAGCTAACATCAGTTTTATGATCAGGTAACACCAAACTGAATAATGAATGCTTGTTTTTAATTGGAGACATTAATAGAAGTGATGATTAAAAAGTTTGATTACTGTTTATAAATCTCAAAATAAATCACAATTTCCACTACTGTCAACATAATCTTTTTTTCAACAATATTAAGGCACTACCACTACACATATCAACAAAGAAAAAAAAAAACAAAAACTCATGAACAATGCCCTTGTAAAATCCTCTAAGTTATTACATGAGCTAGATCTGATAGTCTCTTATACAACCAAAGTTATACACCAAAGATGGCTGTATTTTCAGGACCAGAAAATATTTCTCATTTTTTATTCAGTCACTGGCCCACTTCAAAACTCAAGTGCCTTCCACCTATCTCATACAATGCTCACAGTACTTAATAAGCATTCTTAATTGAAATAATCTATGAGCATAAAGCGGCGAGCTGGCAGAAATGTTAGCATGCTGGGCAACATGCTTAGTGGTATTTCGTCTGTCTATATTCTGAGTTCAAATTACGCTGAAGCTGACTTTGCTTTTCATCCTTTCAGGATCGATAAATTAAGTACCAGTTGTGTACTCAGGTCGATCTAATCGACTGGCCCCTCCCCACAAATTTCGGGCATTGTGCCTAGAGTAGAAAAGAATAATCTATGAGCATATTGTGTCTCCTTTATGTGTCTATCAGCTTCAAATCCTTTGAATTAGAAAGCCCACTCAATGTACTCATTATCTTTATTGCACATTACCATCTAAAACTTCACTATTCCTTTACCAGAACTGTGTTCCTCTGGAAATTTTTCTTGACCAATATTTTTCTATATATATAGCAACCCACCAAAAGTGGATATCAACTGTATTGATTTATTCAAGAAGACCTGCAATTATCAGAATATGAGTGCTACCCATCTTTCTTTGACTACATAAAAAAAAATTAAAATCCTGACTCCTACCCTTCAGTTCAGTGATTAATAAGTAGTAATGGGGACAGCTTATCCAACTGTCTAAATATGAAAAGAAAAAATTAGCAGGTAAAATGCCTATAAAGTAATAAAATGTATTGTTTGTCAAATTACTGTTTCTATGAAGAGCATTAAATGTTTCAAAAATTCTCCTTGTTGTTGTTATTTTCAAAGTACTAAAATTTTCATCTTTCATACTTTAAATTGTTAAATGTTACATTTACTGCGAACTGGAGCAAGTTTTAGGATAGGAAAAATAATTTCCAATGAAATATTTGTTCTGAGCAATATTTTCCTGTCAAATGCTTCTGCTGTATTGAAACTATAGGAATTAGGTCAAGACAAGTCAATCCTTGCTTCCTGATGAAAAATTAAAAAAAACAACTATTTTAACTATAATTTCAAATATGAAAGAATTCACAGGATCTGTTGATTGTTATTGCTAAAGTGATGGTTTACATGTGACACACTTGAAACAACTGAAAAATATTCAGTAGAAAATGTTTTTATGTTAGATGCATGTTGGTTGTAGCATCATCATCATCATCATCATTTAACATCCATTGGGTTGGACGGTTTGACCAGGGCTGATAAGCTGAGGGGCTGCACCAGATTCCAGTCTGATTTGGTATGGTTTCTATGGCTGGATGCCCTTCCTAATGCCAACCACTCAGAGAATGTAATAGGTGCTTTTACGTGCCAGTTGTGTGACACCAGTATCTGCCATGACTATGCTTTTACTTGGCTTGATGGATCTTCTTTCGCAAGCAAAGCATATTGCCAAAGGTCTCAGTCATTTGTCATTGCCTCTGTGAAGCCCAGCACACATAAAGTGCATTTTACATGTCCCCAGCACGGTTGCTAGTTCTGCGACATCAGCATCAGCCACATTGCTTCTGCAACACCTAATGCTCGAAAGGTGCTTTTTATGTGCCACTGGCATGAGTGCCAGTTACGTGGCACCGACAACAGTCACAACTATGATTTCACTTGATTTTCACTTTGCAAACATGGCATATTGCCAAATGTCTCAGTCACTAGTCATTGCCTCCATGAGGCCACCACATGGTTTTGGGTTCAGTCTCATTGTGTGCCACCTTGGGCATGTGTCTTCTACTATAGTCCTAGGCCAACTAAAGCCTTATAAATGGATTTAGCAGACACAAACTGAAAGAAGATTGTTGTTTGTATATATATATCTATGTTCATGTGTCTGTGTTTACATCCCTATAATTTAGTAGTTCTGCAAAAGAGATTGATAGAATAAGTAACAGGATTTAAATAAAAAACAAATGGGGGTTGATTTGTATGACTAAATCTTTCAAGATGGTGCTCTATCATAGTTGCAGTCCAATGACTGAAACAAGAAAAAGATACTATATACATGTGTGTGTGTGTGTGTGTGATAAAGGCTTCCTTCCCAACCACATGGTTCCAGGTTCAGTCTGACTGAATGACAACTTGCTCAAGTGTCTTCTACTATATATAGCCTCAAATTGGCCAAAGCCTTGCAAGTGGATTTGATAGATAAAACTTAACTCCTAGCAGATGGATTTAGTGCTGATAGTCTGTGCTGTGTATCAGTATTAGGCCATTCAGTAACTACATAATTTTTTATACAAGGAATTTTAATGTATTTACAGATTTTTCTCAGTGTGGTATATTTGAAAACACAGTGCCGCAAATAGCAAGACATCACACTGCTCACACGCACTTTGTTTCGATGTAGTCGGTACTGTTTCTTGTCTGCAAGGGTTTAAAGAAGCCCATTGTGTGTGTGTATATATCATCATCATCGTTTAACGTCCGCTTTCCATGCTAGCATGGGTTGGACGGTTCAACTGGGGTCTGGGGAGCCCAAAGGCTGCACCAGGCCAGTCAGATCTGGCAGTGTTTCTACAGCTGGATGCCCTTCCTAACGCCAACCACTCCGAGAGTGTAGTGGGTGATTTTATGTGCCACCGACACAGGTGCCAGACGAGGCTGGTGAACGGCCACGCTCGGATGGTGTTTTTTATGTGCCACCGACACAGGTGCCAGACGAGGCTGGCGGACGGCCACGCTCGGATGGTGTTTTTTATGTGCCAGATGAGGCTGGCGAACGGCCACGCTTGGATGGTGTTTTTTATAAATATACACACACACATGTATATATATATATATATACCTACACACACATACATATACTCATATACATATACATATGTATATATATACACACATATATATATATATGTATATATATATATGTATATATATATATATATATATATATATATATATATATATATATATATGAGTTCAATTAAAGGTTAAATACCTCATTAAGGGATAATAAAATCCAATGAATATACTGGTATATTACCTATTACAATAAGTATTAAATATTATAATTAATAATCAACAGTAAGGCAATTAGATAACCCGGGGTTTATATATATTTATTTAAGAAAAAAATAAGAAAATAGAGATAATTAATAATTATTCATCAATTACAAAATTGGACGTCATCTCTGGCAGCTGTTTCGATTCAAAAACTTTACAAATTAACTAGTATAATTAAAAACATTATAAATTTGAATACAGCAGTCACCCTTTTGCCCCAAGGCAGCACTATCTCCCCCAGGCACCTGATGTAGGCCTCTGTGTTGCGTCTGAGGTCGTGTGAGAAGATGAATGGAGGCATAGCATCAGAGTCACTAGTGATCACTCCAAACACCATGAAGGTGTCATTTTATATTTTTAATTTTATGCATGTGCATCGTTTGTTTTTGATTTTGTTGACTACACAGTATAGTAGGGTCAGTTGGACACCATCTGGGAGAAAACAGCGTCATGATGCAATTCACTCAGCCAGAAATTTGTAAACAACATACTGTACTGCTTGGCATTCACACCAGAAGCTCCAATATGAACATTTCAGTGTTTGGATGTCAATCTGAGGATATGTATGAAGAGTGATAAAAATCAAGCATCTAATCAACATTATAGTGTTTGGAGTGATCACTAGTGATGGTGATGTTTTGCCTCCAGTCATCTTCCCACATGGCCCCAGACTCAACACAGAGGCCCACATCAGGTGCCTGGAGGATGTAGTGCTGCCCTGGGTAAAAAGGGGGGCTGCTGGATGACCCTATGCTTGGCAACAGGACTCTGCACCATGCCACACAAGCAAGAGAACCCAGTCATGGCTATCAGACAATTTCTGCAACCACATCACCCCTAACATTTGGCCACCTAACTCCTCAGACTGCAACCCCATTGCTTGTTATGTGTGGAGTGCAGTTGAGCGAGAGGTCAACAACGTTCCTTGTAACACCAAAGATGAATTGAAGGCAAGGATTATGGCAGCATTCATCAACTTAAACAAGGAGACTTTCCAGAAGAGTTGCAGGAGATCCTGAAATTGTCTGGAGACGATGGTTGAAGCAAGTGGCGATTTTATTGAATACATTTACTCTTTAGTATTTCAAGATATTTTTTATGTAATTTTGGTACATATATCTCTTAATATGAGATGTTAGTGTTATTTTTCTGTTTATCATTTTTAGAATAATTTCCAAACAAAAAGGTGTGTGATTTAAGGGAGATTTATCTGTTGTTTCCAGCACATTCCACAACCACCCGGTACTTTCCTTGTTTCTTTGTCACTCTGATGTGTATTGATATTTTTCAATATTTTTCTCCTCATAAACAAATTTTATGGAATGACGACGCAGTGGTCCATTGCTGGGGTTTAGGCAATGAAAGCAGAAAAAAAACATTTTAATCTTTAACCCCACCATCCTGCATCAAGTGAGTCCATGTGTGTGTGTGAGAAAAATGAAATTTACTAACAGAAGAATATGTTATTAAACTAAAGCATCTTTTACATAACCTTTTTCAAAATCACTGTTACTCTAATGCACACATATACACAATCAGCTGGAGTAAGGATATACTTTTATAGAGAGTAAGAAATTTAACCATGAGAAAATGAGAGAGAGAGAGAAAGAGAGAGAGGGAGGGAGGGAGAGAGAGAGAGATCTTTTATATTGCTGTCACAGACTTTGAAATTTAAAAAGTGAAAATTTTCAAATTGATGTACTTTTTCAGATGAATATGTTTGTAATTAATTTATTCCAGAACAAAATTTTAGAAAGATGTTATAGAAGTTCGAGCATTTTTATCCAATCAGAAAACAAAATTTGTACATAATAGCTGTGATAAATGAAAGTAAACATTAGAAGATGAAGTTTTAAACAAAATGAAAGTAAAGCGTGGAGTTAATACACAGAAAGAGAGTAAGTGTCCAAGGATATTGTAAATATATATACAGAGATAGAGTGATGGTGTGAAGTAGAGAGTGGGAGATTTGTCGATCTAAAAGTTGAGTTATTTCTCGTAGAAAACTATATCATTATTATTTAAGGACGACATTGTCATTAGGAAACAGATTTCAAAAATCAAATTCGTTTTTCTCGAGGATAGAGCCTTTCAGAGCTAAACACACCTACATTACCACATACACTCGCATTTATATAGTAGAAATGTGTGTGTGTATTTGCGTGTCCTCGACCCCCACCTCAACTCGCCGATTACCTGTCAATCATCGTTGATGTTTTTACGTCCATGTAACTTGGTGGTTCGGCAAAAGAGACCGTTAGAACAAATACCTGGCTTTAAAAAAATACTAAGTAAACAATTACTTCACAAAAACCTCAGAGTTATGACAGTGTAAATATTGATTGTAAATACACATATAAATTATTTAAATGTACCCAGCATTCTTTTTTTCACCCTTTGTAAGTGTGCACATAATCATACACTAATGCACATCATATATTGCATAATCAATATCGTATGTACTTCCTGGACCTATCTTGAAATTTTCACATCTGTCACACTTACTTTGATTTACTTGCAGCATTTTGATGCCTGCTATGATCATAAATTAGGAGGAGATCTGTTAAATCTATACATGTATAAACATAGCTAAGCTAACACACAATGTAACTGTGATTTTAAATTTAATACTAGGACTGGTTTATTTCCAGCTAAAGTGAAACTAACTCTACATCTCTGGAATTCCTGTAGTTGTGACTGGAATCCCTTTTACTTGACTCAGCTAACATATTTGTCTCCCTACTTTTAGTGACTTTTACTGAGTGTAGTGGTAACATGTAGGCTATCAAGTAAAGACTGGTAGATTATGTGTGTTCTGGGGAATCATGAAGTGTCACGTTCCTGGTAAAATTTTAATTTCTCTTTGGGACAAAGAATATGAACCTCACATTAGACATATATATATATATATATATATATATATATATATATATATTGGTTTCTCTGAAATAAAATAGACAGCAAAGAAATATGATAAGAATGTTTACTAAGGAATGAGTAAGACGATAGCTATCCTCCGGGGGTGGAGGACACTGAAGGAACTTGAGACTAGATAGATTCTGTGGCCCTAAGAAATGAGAATTTGAACATAAAAAATTAGAGGCTGGCCCAAATTTACAAACAGAAGTGGATATAACCTATAAGTTTCACCAGAAAGGAAATATTAAAACTATGGCAATAATGTAGAGTGTGGATCGCACAGGTCGACCACTTTATAAACGTGTGTTTACTGTAATCAAATGTATTATACGTTTAATTTGGCAATCGCACAGGGCAGCCGAAAGCCACACTACGCCACGGAATGACAAACATCTATTCTCTCTACATTAACAGTAACATTTATGACCAGTAGAATGAAGGTATTGAAAAATCCTACATAGTCGTGAGATCGAATAAAAAACAAGTAAATATGATATTGATTTACGACCTACATCACAACAAAACAGTAAAGTTTCATTATTCTTCCGAAGTTCACTTCTTACCTGCAAGTATTTCCCTAAATACATTTATCCTCGTTAACTTCTCACAGATAAAAGGGGCCAAGGGGTTTAACGAAGCAAGTTGCAAGATTTAATCGTTTCATTGTCAAATAAGAACAATGAAACCATATCTATTTAATAATAGTCGAAACTGTATACATCAATAAGTAGAAAATATGTAAATATTTTTGTCTTGCATAGATGAGTAAGTTTCATGACTGTAACAGATGTAATTTTTCGCATGAGACAGAAATCGTCATTTCAAAACATTTTTATGTTGTCATTAGCAACTCGATTACCACTTATATCACAATCAAATTTTATGTTTGCTGAATAAGATTAATAGAAATAAAATTTCTATTTATATCGCAAAGAAATATCGAATGACTGATGAGTAATTATTTTTATAGCGAGAAATAATTTTACGATCCTTATTTTATCAGCAGTCAAATAACAAACAAAGAAAAAATATACATTGTGGCGCAAGGTTGTCATACTCTCCCTTTACAGAAATTTGTGCTTGGTTTAAGCGGCACACAATGGCGCTAATACAGATTTACGATGGGACAATGTTAAAACGTTAGGTTTTCTTATTTTATTTTTTTTTTATCGGGAACGACTTCAGGATGACATCGTTACTAAAGAACCAGATCCTGAAGCATTTATCAAGGTAAGTGATATTTATGTGCCATACAAAAGTGATGAAGATGGTTATAGTGGTCAGTGTAAGGCCACGGCAGCTAGCTACTCCCACTACACACATCATGTTGACTCAGTGAATACAGTATCATTTTACAGTGATACAATTTCTCTTTTACAAGGATTACATATAAGATATGAACACGCTATTACGATTTAAATGGACAGTGTCTTTTGATTTTTACTTAAGATCTGCGTTAATGTGTTTTATGGATAACATAGACGTCCTATCTCTCCATCCATCGTTATTTATATTTATTTCATCTATCTATCTTTCTATCTACATACGCGTGCACATACATACACGTACTTATACACACACGCACACATACATACACATACTTATACATACTTTCACACACGCACACATTTGTTGAAGGCTGATGATTCATTCTTTCTGTCTCTACTCGGAGTTTTTTTTACTACATGTGATCCTTCTGTCGCTTGAAGGGTCACACACACACACACACACACATCTAATTGTTTAATCTCAGGTCAGCTTTTCTTTGTAGACTTTTAATCTAAAACGCGTTCCATCTATGACTATTTCTTTCCAGACATTGTGTCTAGGATTATAATTTTCATTGTTTTTTCATTTTATAAGATGTTAGCGTGTGATTTCAGGTAGCTTTAGTTTTTTTTTTAATATTTTAGCTTGCCGCTTACTCATTTCTCATCCTGTTTGTAGTTACCACACACTCACTCGTACATACGAATCGGTAAATCTCGGTATGTGCGTGTGTGTGTATATATATATATATATTTATTAAGTATAGGAAAGAATGGAGCTGAACGAAGATTTAACAAACTTCCTTTATTTTATTTTCGACATATGTTTCGAAGTCTGCAAAGCCCCTAATTCCGAGTGAATAAGGAGTCCATTATGCAGTTTTCTCTTCAGGAAAATCCAGGAACTTAATTCTCCAACAAAATGCACAAGTTTGCTACCCAGGTATCGGTTATCTTTCGAATTATCCGTAATAAGATAATTCATTTGTCTACCTATATATATATATATATATATATATTTATATATATATCCACACACGCATATCCCGAGCAAATCAACTTTACCATTATCAGTTCAACATACACATATCCTGAGGAAATAAACTTTATTTTGTACATTAGTCGTGGATTAATCTGAATCGCTCATTATGAACCAGAATTTAGTTTCCCTTAACTTAATATTTTCCTTAGATTAAAACTACGAGACTCTAAGGATCGGTTGAAATACTTTCCACTTTTGCGGCCTTTAGCTTAGTGCGGGTGAGGCATCTGGTGATGTCCACTTATTGTCTGGTCGAGTTAGTTGTCTTTTTTTGTCCCTCGCCCTTGCAGTGATGGAAAACTATATAATATTCTCTGTTCTTAAAACGTGAGAAATATCTTCTGATGTGTCCTATTTGGTTTGGTTGAGACATTCTGATTATATCTCCCCTAACGTCAAATGAGATCTGTGAATGACCCCTAACATAGGCGTGGGTGGATCGTTCTTATGTCTCCCATCCTTAATATGCGTACGACGCTCTGATTATATCCGCTTGCTTTGGTTGGGTCAGGCACTTCTTTTAAGCAATGTCATTTTAATTAGAATAGTTAAATACCGTTAGTAGTATTTCTTCTGCTTTAAGTTGCTGTACATTTCTTAAACGTCAACTTTGACATTTCCATAGTGAGAATTAATTTATGTTAACACGACCTAGATGTCCCCCCTGCTTATGTGTCTCCCGTTATCAGGCGCTATTCTCTTGAGCCGTTTCACCGTCTTGTTCTTTAAGTTTGTCTTGCATTGATCGGACCAGATCTATGATCAGAGACGTTCCATCCACGATTAATTAATATTCTTTTTCTTTTCTGACAGTGAATCTAAGATTACATTATCAATTGTGCTCGGTCTTGTTTTTCGAAAACAGTTAGGTGTGATCTGAAGGAGATTTAGCTGCTATTTCTAGCGCGGTTCGAGCAACTATGCAAATGCTCTTGCGATTTGGTTGTTATTTCTAGCAGGACGGGCGCCACGTAGACGCTCCCAAGTTTATAGATTTGACAAGAATGTCAATTGCAGAAAATAACCAAACACATCACTAAACATAGCAGATGTGATGATGCTTACAATTATATTGTAGCCAGCTTTTTCTAATTTCATTTCTCGTCTTTAATCTTGACTTACCTCAGCGTTTTAGTCATATATAAGATAGACTTATAAATCCAATGACCATAGTTTTCTTTTTTTTTCGTTGGTTTTGATTGTCAAAGGAGCTATGCACGTGGCCATCATAGACCTTTTGTGATTGGTGGGATTGACCTCGCTGCTTAGGATGTTGTAAGAAATACATGTGGAGGGAGGGAGGGAGTTCTCGAGGACTGACATTCTGAGAAAGACTGGGCATAGTGTTTAGTGTGTGTGTGTAGGGGTGGTGGTGCTGGTGGTAGACAATGTGTTTAACAACAAAAAGAGGAGAGAGATAAGTTAGTTCAAGTGCCTGAATGAGAGTGTTTCAAGATCAGTCATCCCTGAAGAGCAAAGGCCACTGTAGTAGCAGTTGAAAAAGTAGAGAGGAGACAATATGTGTGTGGGCAAGAGATTAGAGTATATTTGTGAGTCACTTTTTGCCAATTACTTAATTGGCTTTTCTTTGGATGTCTGTTTGAAGTAGTAGCACAGTTCCAGATGTGATAATAGTTCTCTATTGTGGGCTAACCTGTGCTTTGTATAGACTTAAGTTCTTGGCTGGTGTGTTTTCTGGTTCTGAAGTGAAAGGTCAGTCTTTGAGCCATCATATTTACTATATGTTCACCAAGAAAGATCCTTAATGATATTGAGAACTAGCATTTGAAGTGATCAAGAGGGTTTAACCCTTTAGCATTCAGATTTCTTTGTCAAATATAATGCTTATTTATTTGCATTGTTTTGAATTAATTTTGTAGCTTCAAGATTTCAATTATGTGTTTGTAAGGTGGGTGTGAGAGGTTGGATCTGGTCAGTTTTAGCATAAAACAGACAGAATATTTTGGCTGGATATCATTGGATTGAATGCTAAAAGGTTAAAGTGTTTGATCTGATAATGTTTTCCTAATATACGTAGTGATTGTAGTTTTTGCAACTGAAAGCTGCAAGATTTGTATTTCCTCATTGGAGGATACTTTCAAGGTCTCTCTCTGTTCTCAGAGTCAGTGCAGATTCACTGTGAAGTGTCTAGGTTAGGTACTGTAATTTAGGGAAGAATGAAGAGTCATGTTATCTGTATAGGGGTAGGTATTGTTGGTAGTGATGAATAAAAGGTTAAGTATAGATGGAAAAGTGTCAGGACAAAACCAGACCCTGGGGCACAGTAGAATTGATAGAGTGTGGGTCAGACCAGGCTCCATCAATGCACAGCAAACCACTGATCCATGCGATGAAGGATGAACGGAGTCCATAGGTGGGCAGTTTTGATTTGCATGTTAGTTACATCAAAAACTTTGCTGATGTCGCAGGCAACAACGTTGCTTTCACCAAATTTCTTGAGTACATTACTTAAACCAAGCATAAATTTCTGTAAAGGGAACATATGCCAATCTTGCTCCACAATGAATTTGTAATTTTACTACTGATAAAATAATGATAGTAAAATAACTACTTGCTATAAAAATGATTGTTTGATATTCAATATTTCTTTGTCTTATAAACTCTATTGATTTTATTTAGCAAATATACAATTTAACTGATGTAAGTAGTAATTGGGTTGCTAATGACAACATACATTAACTTGTGTGTACACCTGGTAGTGTGGGAGTGCATGTGTTTATATACATGTGTATCAGTAGGTATGTGTGTGTGCATAGATTTGTAGATGTTTTTACTGCCAAGCCTCCTATTCCTATTTGTACTCTTTGACCACTCTTAGCCTCTTAACACTCACTTCCTTGTCTCTCTTATCTTAATCACTCAACCCCCTATTGTTCTACATTTGTTTACTCCTACCCCACCCTGCAGTTTGAAATCCTTTCATCTCCCTATCTTCCACTTTCCTGATACTAGCCATTGGATCCCTACTGCCATCCTCATTATTCCTGTCCAGTGTACTCTTATTTCCCTATCACACATCTTGTCACACTTACCTATCCATTTGTATGAGACTCACCTACATCCTGTTTCCCCTACTACCACCCTCACCACTTGAGTTCTTCAGTGCACTTTATCTTCATCCTCATCTTTCCCTTCTGTACTGCCAGTCATCTTCCCCTTTCTTGTCCAGGAATCCAAGCAAGCTCAGTCCAATGGCGTTGCATGTGTGTGTTTATATATGTATGACTGCAAGCTACTGGCCCATCATGGGTAGTTGCGACAAGAGCAAAAGCGATACTTAAGAGAGAAAGGAATTACAGATGTATGAAATGGTTGGACCAGACAATGACGGTCACAGAAAGAGTCACAGCACAATTGATCTGGAACAGAATTAGCCTTGATGAGATGCAATTTGGCTTTATGCCCAGAAAAAGTACCACAGATACTATCTTCCTGGTATGGCAACTGCAGGAGAAGTACTTTACTAAAAGTAATTCACTATACCTAGCATATGTTGACTTACAGAGGGCCTTTGACAGTGTGACACATTATGCTATTTGGTGGTTACTAAAAAAACTTAAGTGTAGATGAATGGCTTTTGAAGTTTGTATAAGCCAGGGGTCCCCAAACTTTTTAGACCATTGACCCCTTCATGGAATCCTTGACTCTTTATCAACCCCCAGGCATGTACAATAAAATAAATAAATAATGATAAGTAGATGTGCATTTATCGACCCCTTGAATAGTCCCATTGACCCCCCAGGGGTTGATATCGACCACTTTATAGACCCCTGGTATAAGCTATGTACAAAGGTGCTGTCAGTAAGGCGAGAGTTGGTAATCAGTTCCATGATGGATTTTGGGTGAAGATAGATGTCCATCAAAAGTTCTGTTTTTATCTTCTTCTTGTTGATCATAGTCCTGTAGGTCATCACAGAGGAGTTCAAGATTGGCTGTCCTTGGGATTATTGTATGCTGATGACCTAGCTCTTATAGCTGAATTTATGATAGAATTAAAGAAGAAATTCCAGGAAACAACTTAGAATCAAGAGGCCTCAAAGTAAACTTAGCTAAGGCTAAGATGTTAGTAGGCAGAAAATAAGAGAGGACCCTGGTACCATCAAGGAAATGACCTTACTTGAGAAGGAGTAAGTAGGGACTCCATTCTAAGCCGTGGGTTCACAAGAGATGTTGTGGAATTAGCATTGACAGGTTAATTGAGAAAGCAGGCTTTGTATGGGACAGATACATGGGGAAATAGGCACTAAATGCTTGGCTTACTAGCAATAGTGGATAGTTTCTGTTACACAGGTAACATAAGTAGCAGTAGAAGTGATTCTTCTGCAAGTATAGAATGTAAGAACTAGCTGGTAAAAGTCCAGGGAACTTTTGCCTCTGCTTGCAACAAAGGCCTTCTCTCTTAGGGTGAAGGAGAGATTGTATGATGCTAGTGTTTGAACTGTGATGCTGCATGGTAGTGAGACATAGGTTTTGAATGCAGAAGACTTGCAAAGGCTAGAAAGAAATGACACAAGCATACTGTGATGGTTGTTACATGAGAAAGGGAAGTATTCTTATTTTTCATGCAAGGAGATTGTTTAGATGTCCACAGTAACCATGAGCCTTATACATCTTCACAATTCCACAGAAGGTAAGGTCTGAATCTTTATTGGGTATTTCATCTGAGGGAATGCCATTAATTTAAGATCCTAGAATCTTTTCTTCTGTATAAAACAATCAGTGGGAATGGTATGAGCCATGTTTCTGCTATCCTGTAGAACTTGTGAAACAGCAAAGTTTTTTTGACAATATCATGCTGGTGTTATTTCTAACAATATCATGTTGGAAGCAAGTCAGTCCATTTTGGATTACATGTAAAGGTAATGAACAGATCAGGATGATCAAAGTTTCTGACATTGGTAATAGAATTTTGAGTGTATTCATGCATGTATCTGAGCCCTCATATAAAAGATGATGGCAAGGTGACCAACATTTGCTAGATTTTCATCATTGTTCAAGGCATCTTTTAGATGAATTTATTTTCCAACTCTTAACTTAGACTGATTCCACCTTTTCATAAAAATCCACTATAACTGATTGAAAGGTTTGCAGAAGTTTCAGTTTGATCTGATCAGCAACATATTAGCACAGAGATCATTTGCTGGCACCTTTCACCTTTCATCACATACTTCTCGAAAAATATATATGAGAAGATATTGCAATAAGTTAAATGGATGGTGTATTTCTGAGACTGATGAGAAGTTGGTTACATTTATACAGATTTATGTCTCTTTTATGAAGTTCCTGCCCAACAGTGACTACCTCTTTGCAAATAGAAGCATGGAAAAGATGTTTGTGTTCTCTAGAGGATACTTTATCTATATAGAGATAACTTTCATTTCTATCCATATTTTCAAATACAATCTTTACATAATCACCATGCTAATGCAATAGTTCTTGAATATCAAAAATAACGAAAAATCTGTGATGTTGTTACAACATTGCACTGTTTGTCTTGTTTGTCACCCTTGAAGTATATCTGTAGTGAAAGAAATGAACCTGTGTAATTTTAAATTTGCTTCTGTATTTTGAATGTAGACATTCATCTTTCTTTAACAACCCCACTAGCTCCAAAAGAAGTGATTTGGAAGCAAGAATTGTATCTTCTTTCCTTAGAAGTCATTTGTTTCTCTTAAACAATTAAGTGGTTTTGGAAGTATTGATATAGGTTGTAATTTTATCACTCCATTTAAACATTATATGCCTGAAGCGTCTCTTTATTATTTTTTTTTACTCCACAATATTCATATGTTAGAGACATTTCATTTAACAAGATGTTACACACATTTCACTAATAAGATTCGTAATCCATGTTTTTGTCATATTCAATTGATTTTTCTTTAACTTGCCACTTCTCACTTCTTGCTGCTTGATTTCTAGCCTTGGTTTCTTAAAGATGATCTCACCTGTCTTCACTTTTTAGATTACTTGTCCCCATTATTTCAAAAGACTTTTTCCTTTGGTATTCTGGCTGCTGTTAGTGATTGTCAAGGTTGTATGCAAGAGGACATTGTTTAAATGGTTCTTTTAGTCATGTTGGTTATGATTAATCTAGGATTAATTATTTTGTCACATACTCTGACTAACTTAGTTACTTATCCACTTCCCTTGCTAACAATATCCCTGTACCTTACATTTCAGCACCAAAAATGTTTGGTTGAGGTTCCTTTTTTGTACACAATACACATTTATTCACCTCTATTTCAGCATCTCTACAATTTCTGTAGACCTACCTATTATCAGGTTAATTTTGCTGATGACAGTCCTGGAGTTTTGTATTTAACAGGAAAAAGTTAATTTCCAGTGGTTGATTGGTTGTTTGATGTCTATTTTCAATGTTTAAATAGAAGAGAGTTGCTGCAATCATTTGATAAGGGTTTGTCTGTCTCTTTGTTGGCATACACCTGGAATGATTTGAATTGACTCCAACCAATGCATTTACAGTTTTGCCGACAGTATCCCACTGCTTGCATAATTGATGAATATTGAGAGGCTCTCATACACAGCCAAATGTACTCCTCTCACCACCCTGCTGCCATATTCATAACTAGCATGGTCAGTGCTAGTAGTCTGTATGTAAGTAATATTTTTCATTGCATTTGTGATTGTCTTGATATTGGTATGGTTTATTGGTTAGATGTTTTTCTTACCACCAACCATTTTACTGTAGTGCCTGTCAAGACAAAGATGTCCTATCTACACTATGTCAGTTTTTATTCAGAGTTATTGCTTTCTTAGAAGTATTGCCCTTGCTGTGGCTTGTGGAGTGCCCTCTCTCTGCAAAATTTCATTCGGAATTAGTTTTCCTAGTTGTTGCTGAATTCTCACCTGCTTTGTGTAGAATTTCATTCGGACTTATTATCCTGTTAGTTGGATTGTCATTTCACTATAGCTCATATCCCTCCATAATGTGAGGGATGCTCACACTGTGGAGATAGAAAGACTAAGTCTTTCTCTGTAATATTTCTAAAAGTGGGCGCAGCATGGAAGTTAACTGGTGGTTTTGTTTGGAATGTATAAATTCCTAAAAATGGAGTGTTATGCATAAAACAGACTGGTGGGTTTTAGTAACTGGAATAATGCTGTCTGGTTGCACTTGTCATGATAGGAGCTAGGACAAGAGTATAAGGAACATTTAATGCTCCTGACTGAATGCATTTGCCAAGTAACGCTCAATAGAAAGCTAATGCTGACCAATAAAACCCCGAGAGAGGGAGAGCATTCATAGAGAGTTATTGTCTTTTAATTTTAAGAATAATTTTATCTAATCAAATGTTTCACCTCACTATATTACATATGTGAGAGTCTACCATGCAAAAACATTCCACTGAGGATATTTTCCTTGATCTCTATTATTGATATTCATAATCAGTGTCACTGTCTTCCTTTTTGTACATAAAATGATCAGCACTAAGTGTGCCATTTAACTTGAACATGCTTTGTTGAAGAGAGATAAGATCTAAAGGTGTCATCCACTTATTTTAACAGTTGGCTTTACAGATAAGATCTATTTCTGTGATTTTCACTTCCCCTTATCATTAGATTCAATGTATTCATCTTCTTAACTCCATTACAATATCTTTTCTTTTTTGTTAATTGGCACTCCGGAAAAAGAAATTAGTTACAGTGTAATTACTTGTTGGAAATATGAAGCTTTGCCAGAAACATACTTAGGAGAGTTATTAAGCATGATAATATCTTCAGTTGTTTTTATTTGTAAAGTGGTAGTTCATGTTGCTCTCTTATCACAACAGTTTCAGTAGAATTAAATTTGTTAATAATGTTGTAATGTTAACTTTTAAATTACTAAAGTTTTTTATAATTCTTTTTATCAGAAGTGCACTATCAATACTGAAACAAACATGTGAAGAACTTAAAGCATAGTTTTATAAAATACTGTATGTTTTAATGATTGATATATTACGTGTTGGTAACAGGAAGAGCATCTGGCTGTCAGCAACTGTCTTAGTGAATCTTATCCTATCCATGCCAGCATGGAAAAAGCAGACGTGAAAACAATGATGATTGTGGTTATAAACAGTGCTGAAAGTGAAAGTATTTATACTTGTATGTTGGCACAGATGTGACTGTGTGGCTAAGAAGTTTGCTTCCTAACCATATGGTTTGGGGTTCAGTCCTATTACATGGAACTTTGTGTAAGTGTCTTCTACTAAAACCTTGGACCAATCAAAGCTTTGTGGGTGGCTTTAGTTGACAGAAACTGAAAGAAGTCCATTGTATATATATATATGTATGTACTACATATGTTTTATGTATACCCTAGTTTTGACATCATGTGATGGTTGTAAACGAGCATCACTAACATACAAGTGATGTTATTTGTTTCCAGTCTCCTGCGAAAAATATGTCTGGAAATGGGGAAATATTACTTTGCTTGGAAACAAGTGAGGGCTAGTGACAGGAAAGACATCCAACCATAGAAAACCTACTTCAATAAGTTATGTTTGATTTTGGAATCCTGGGAAAGTAGATGTTAAATGGTAATGATCATTGAGAGAACTCCTTTGTACTTGCCCAATATATTCAATGTAGAAACTTCCTTAACAGACACCCTGTTGTCTTTAAAATGGGAACCGTAGATTTTGAGACATAAATGTTTGATCAGTGTACTGTCAAAAAAATTAACACCTGAGACACCCTGTATGTTCAGGTTCTGAATCTATCCAGAATTCCTGTTACTTGTATGTATGCATATTTGGATATCAGTGACATATGGTAAGCTCAGAAATAGGTTGTATTAAATTTTATAGTGAGTATGTTTCAATGATTTTATGTTCATGTATCGTGCTAGAAATGGGAAATACATGATTACCCTTTATATAGGAAATATGATGGTCAGGGACTGAAATGTACAAAAAATCCCTTTCCTTACTGTGCAAATTAGTATATAATAAATGTGTTCACTATTTAGCCTTTCATGCATGATTTTGTATTTAGAAATTATCTTTATTTTTATAATTCACCTCCACACTATTGCTTACTGTATATTCAGCAGCTAATAAAATGATATTCATTACACTATCTCCATTACATATTTACCGTACCTCCTTTAATTTATGGATTATATGCATGAAAAAAAAACAAAAAAACTATAAATTTTCTGTATAATTGAAAGTTTAGAGGAATAACATTCTAGTAAGTTGGGAAAATGAATGGACCTTACTGCCATTAATAAAATGGCTGAGTTTGAGATGAAGAAAAGGTGTCGGTAGAAATTCCATATAATTACCAAATGTAAACTATTGGCACGCAAGAGATGTAGTGGATTCATAAGCAGGTAGACTTTGTGTATGGTAACCTGCTTACAGAGTACATGTGAAATAGATTCCTTCAACTTCCTAGATGTTTCCTACATGTATTTAATAGCATTTGTTATCCCAGGGACCTAATTAGCAGTGGGAATAGATATTCTGAAAGCATAGCAGCTAGAGTTGGAGTGGAAAAAGTATATTGAGCTGTTACCTCTACTGGAAGGTTTCTCTGCCAAAGTGAAATTCAGTCTATGATGCTTGTTTCCTTGAACATGCAGAGATAATGTAGTCTTCTCAGTGACAAGGCAACTCGTCTAGTGCTATAAAATGCATTCAGTACACTCCTATAGAATTGTTGTCACTAAAAAGAGTATACAGCTGTAGACACCATGTAGGAGTGAGCTGTGGGCTCCAACATGTCTAAGTTGGCAGTTATTCCAAATAAGAACTCAAACTGTGATGTTCGATAATTTGATGTTTTGATACTTTTGCACCTTGTATTTTTCTCTCTTGTGCAAATCATTACTCACAAATCTGGGAACCACAAACGGATGTGGTGAGTGTTTCAGATTTGTGATTGTTGTATGCACAAATGAAAAATCACCACTTTTGTAGTTTGCTTGATTCGTAGGAGCATTTATTGGTTATATGTCTGTTTGCTTGTCGTATTGTTAGCAGTGTATTGGTCATGCACTGTTATTTTTGTCATTGTGAGAGCCAATGACAGGATAGGAAAATAGCACAAAGTGATCTTTCTCAATGAAAAGTTGACAGCCACCTCACACACTTTGGATTCTTGCGGAGAGAATGAATATCTTTAATCCATACACTACGAATGATCAGGATAGCTGGCACTATAAAAATTTGCAGGACCTTCTTAAAATTTAAAAGATAATGAGCAAAACAAAATGCTTTCCTTCCTTGCTATCAACCAGGTGGCCAGTCAAAATTCTTTTCTATTTTAGGCCAAGGCCCGAAATTTTTTTTGGTGGTGGTGGTGGGCAGTCAATTAGATCGACTCCAGTATGCAACTGGTACTTAATTTATCGATCCCAAAAAGATGAAAGCAAAGTCGACCTCGGCGGAATTTGAACTCAGGACATAAAGACAGACGAAATACAGCTAGGCATTTCGCCCGGCGTGCTAACGATTTTGCCTTGGTCAAAATTCTAAATTAAAAAGAGAAACAGAACACACAAACATTGCGAGAGAGAGAGAGAGAGAGAGAGAGAGAGATGCACACACGTTTTTGTATTTTGTGTGTACGTATGTATATTTTTGTATGTAGGTATATGGGTGTGTTTATGTGCATGTATGTATATTTGTGTATGTATTTCTTTTTCTTCAGCTGACTCGTGTTTATATATTTTTCATGTATGTGTATATATATGTATATGTAAGTATATATGTTTATGTGTATGGATGTATATTTGTGTATGTATGTGTATGCACATGTATATTTGTGTATTCATACACGAATACACATACATATACTTAGACAAACATACATACACTCTAACAAACACATAATACATATACAAAATATACATAAACACAGACGATTCTGTTGAAAAAGAATTTAAGAACTAAAAATCTTTTTCTGGAAATAATCGAATAAATATCTTCATTTCTCATTTGCTTTTTCAGAAAGATTGCCGAAGTGTGAATTTCAGTAATTCATCCTACACTTTTGTTTATTTGACAACTCAGCAGCTTGTTATTTATCGGGTCTTTTTACTGACGTCTACATTACTCCAGCTTCTTGCCTTGAGTAAATACCATACAGTGTTTGGAACACGACATGTCCATCTCTCTAATTCTATTCTGCTACTGCTAGCAAGGGTTACTATTATTTCTAGCATCACAGTTGATTCTAATTCCTTAAGAAGTATTATTTACTTTTCTAACTTCGATCTAGTGCTCATAAAATTATTAACAATGTAAACAATTGATTGTATTTACTTAGTCAAAAATTAATCTTTTATTTTGGCTTTATTATTTCAGGGGTCTAAACTAGGTTTCGAACTCGGTTCGCCAATGTTTTGCATTAGTACTACTCTGGACCCGCCCCCTTAAGATATATATACGTGTTATTGAAATTATTTCAAAGTCATCATAAATTGAAGAAATAATGTTTCCTTTGTTAAAAAAAAAAATTCTAGATAGTGTTTTTGGCAATTGTTATATTTCCCAATGGCATCAGCAACATATGTAGACTAGAATAGGTTTGACCGGGAATTGAAGCCTCAAAACGATTTTGCTTTCATATGAGCTTACTTCATGTCTAAATATGAATAAAAACATTGAACAAGAAATTAGGGTGGATTTTAGGAATAGCTCACTTCGTCGGAATTGGGTGTTTTCTTTTTATTATTCTTCATTTCCTTACTATTGTCTCATACAACAGAAATTACGATTCTGGAAGAATTATTTTTTCCATTGTTAGTCTCTATCCCTTCTCTGATTCCGTTCCCTTTTCATTCCCCATGAGATAGCGATAACCATTCCAAAAACTCCACCGAAATAAATTTCCCATTTTGGCTCAAATGGAAACAGTAGAAATGATACAGTTGATAGTATCCAGCGTGTCGCTATTATTTATGTCGGACGCATGACAATGATATTTGAAGGCGACGGATAGCACAGACAGGCTCTCTATCGTCTCGTCTGTCTAAAACTGTCTTTGATATTAAAAAAAAAAATTGTCAGAAATTTATATAATTCTCTCTTCTATCCATATATAGGACCGCTTGTTTAATATGCTATTTAATATACAATCGTTCATCGTGATATCTTTTTCATTTGTAGTTTTAACTTATCGTTGGAAATAATTCTGTTTATTATCACACTCCGTTTACAATTTTTAGCGGAAAGAAATAGGTGTAACTTTATTGATTAACCATGTATCTCTCCTCATTCGCACACGTCTCTACTCTATCCTAACATATCGCCACGTCTGTCTGTCGATATTCGTTTATTTCTCAATCTGTCTTTCTCTCTCTTCATACGCTTGTCTGTGTGTATGTATATGTATGGCCATCATGTGTATCAAAATACACGAAAATCGAAATCACATGGTCATTTGTATTCACACTTCTACAAATTTCGATCAATATTCCTATAATATTTAGTTTTCAGCGATAGTTTTTTCTCGGAAGGCTATCGCAGTTGATCCAACTAATTAGTGTGTGTAGATAGGACGGTTATATACGTGTGTGTAAAGTCAATTTTTTCAGTATGACAGAAGGATCGAATTGGCTAGAAATTTACTTGACGCTTGTAGATGAATTGTTTTCGAAGTGTGTGTGAATTAACTTGGAATATAAAATGTAAAACAGTATATCAGACATGGAGAGCTAGAGAATGGGAAAAAGAAAGGAGTGGGAGAAAAGACGTGGAAGCTTATTCGGATGCAGACGTGTATGAATGGAGAGAGTTATGCAGTCAATGTCAGATAGTCAAACTGATTTTTTTTACGTCCGTGTTTTAGAAGCTTTGGATTATTAAATCTATTATATCGATGTTGATGAAATTGCGTAGTCATCTTTGCTAATATCTTCATGGTCCAGTGGTATTTTTTTTTCTCTCTAGTTTCAGCTCAGAGCTGCGGCCATGCTGATGCACCGCCGTTATGTTGAGTTTTATGTGATGTTTAATCACAGGTTAACACAGGTTACCGAGCAAAATTATGATCAAAGGCATTCCAACCATTACTTTCTCGTCTTTTGGGGGGTTATATACCACTACATTATTTAATGTGTCCTTTTTTGAGTCAGGGTATTTGTGGATGATTTGACTGCTACTTCTTGCGGGTGGAGCGATCACTTAGAGGCTCTATCGTTAATATCCATACGCCTGTTTTCTAACTGTAAGCTGGCCTTGATTGAGCTGACCTATGGTACAAGATATGCAAGTCGTGACCATTATCTCTTTTTAAAATGGTAGTAATATATGTAGGATTACACGGGCTGTTGACCATAGCTGTGTACTGGGTGTGGCCTGTAGCTATGTGGAATCATAGTTTAGTTCTATGTTAGCTCTAGTCGAGCAAATCAAAAACATTCCAGTTGTGACCATTTCCTCTTTTTTCCTCAGACATTGTGTATCTACAAATATAACCAATGTCCTTTTTTTTTTTTTTTTTAAAAAAAGCAGCAAATTGTGATTTGAGTGAGATTTTGCTGCTATTTATAAGCTAGCTAAGTGACCTTATAGAAACCCTCTAACTAGTTTGTAACTGTGTTTGCAATATTATGTTAGGTAATGTCTACAATTGTGTGCTGTACTGCCAACAGCTATATGGAGTATTTCCCATGGCTATGTTGGGTATTTCCCACAGCTATGTGAGTGTCTCCCACAGTTGTGTGAAGTATTGCTTATACCTGTAACTGTTTAATGTTTGATCCTAACTGCCTGCTGTTTGCTCATAAATGATGAAATAGGCACCAGAGATACATTGCATGAAGCAGGAGCTGTTTACTGTCAAGTGAAAGAGATTACACAGTTCCTGCTTTCTAATCTCTTTCACTTGATGGTAAACCAAAGCATTAATATTACTGGGATTTCTTATGTATATTCAGCACAGTTATCTCCGGGTCATATGTGTTTTACTTAACCCATACACTTTACCTGAGTGGGCTAATGAGAATCAAATTAGCCTTTGCAGTAGAAAGGTTCTATCTCTGATCTTTCTGTGGACTTAATTCATGAGACTGAGTGCTAGTCTTGATATTTGCAGTTGGTGAAAGATGTCTAGTCTGTGCTCCCAAGTTAACTGTGATTTTGGCCACCAATATGCTTTTTGTGCTGGATAGAAGAGTCATACCTACAATTTCTTTGAGAAAGTCAAGTCATCCCATCAGATCCACTTGCAACTTCTAGTCAGTTATTTGATGCAAAATAAAAAGCAGGTTCTCATCTTTTGTTTTAGCTTTAACATCTTATCGCTTAGATGATAAAATATTTATTAAAAATATCAGTGTTCAGAGGCAGTAAATAGACAAAAGTCTCCTTGTTACCTACAGCATTTCACATATACCCCACAAGTATAATGAAGTTACAAATATAAAATTAAACTCAAAAGGGACTCAAAATCTATTGCACATTTGGGTGGTGTTGCTTGATGCTTGTTGGTTTTAAATCTGTGCAAGACCATCCATTTGACAATTTCTGTAAGGACTTTGTTGTACCTCATCTTGTAATCACCTCTAACACCTTAATATGGTTCAAAGTGCTTCACACAGTTTGCAGTATGGGTTCCTTTCATTACCCAAGATTGCTTAAAGTTGGTAAGAGAATTAGTCACAGCACACAGAAAGGAGAGCAACCTGCAGACTGCCTAACCATGTCATTTCTCTCTCTCTCCCTTGTCCTCTTCCCTGACAACTGTATCATCTTTACTACTCCTACTAATCACCACTCCCACTATCTTCTGCATCTGTATTTGTCCCTAACTCATGGCTCCCTGTTCATCCATCCTTCAACCCTGCCCTATTTTGAGTCCATTGCAAGGGACTCAAAATACATGTATTTCATCATCATCATCATCCTTTAACGTTTATTTTCCTTGCTGGCATGGGTTGGACAGTTTGATTGGAGCTGGCAAGCTGGAGAGCTGCACCAAGTTCTAGCTTTATTTGGCTTGGTTTCTATGGCTGGATGCCCTTCCTAATGCCCACCATTTTTCAGTGTGTACTGGGTGCTTTTAATGTGGCACTGCAGGAATGCTTTTATGTGGCACCAGTTTGAGTGTTTTTTTTACATGACGCTAGCTCAAGACTCTTGCAGGCCAATCCTTCTCGCCACGAGGAGCAGCTTTAACACTTCAGCTGCATATGATAGATCTTCTTGAGTACATCAAAGTACCAGGTATCTCAGTCATCTCGTCTGAAAGGCTCAGTGTCCTGAGGTCATCCTTCATTGTCCACTATTTCTCATGCAATCCCTAGCAACGTCTTGTAGAACCCTAGGCATTGAGAAATGCTGTTGTTTAATTAGTGTATACTACATTCAGCTAATTTAAGCCTGTCACATTGTCAGTGGTATGTGGCTAGAGTGTGTACTACCTGGGACAGCCTTGAGTTTGCCACCTCCACTCCAAATTAATTGCACAGTGATTCTGTCTTAAGGCTATGAAGTACTGGTTGCTTAACGTGGATGTAATTTGTGAAAGAGGGAGATCCAAGAAGACATGGGATGATGTAGTGAAGGCTGATCTGAAGATGCTGAGCTTTATGGGGGAGATGACAAAGGATCCTGATGTTTGCTGATTCATTGTACTTGAGAAGAGTTGTACATCACAGCCAAAAATTATGCTCTAAAACCGCCTTAGTTATGCTTGTACATGCAGGGGCCTTCCCCTCCTCTCTCACTGCTCCATCAAGCACTTGCCCACATCTCATCCCCTAACACTCATCAATGTTACTACTTGGCTGCTGTAATCACCTCAGAACAGAATTGGTTCATATTACATCCCTTTCCCCATTTATTTGTACTTCCATTTATCTTCCCCCCTCCCCCTGAAATAACTTCCATTTCTCATTATTTTCCCTGCCCACCTTATTTCCACCAATTACCTCCTTTCTGTGCTTTCAATCATTGCTCTGTCTATCTGTCTCTCTCCCTCCCCCTCTCCTCCCTTCTCTCTGCCATACTTCATTCTTAACATCTCTCATGTCTCCTATCATTCTCAGTGCCTTCTCATACCTGCCATCACATCTCACTTACTATGGACCTCTCTTATGTATCTCTACATCTTCCTCCCCACCAGTCCTACGTCTTGCACATTGTTTCATTATTTTCTGATATATTTTTCCTTCTTGAACCATTCCTATATCTCTTGCTTTACCCTTCTCCATACCGGTATTTCCCATCAACTGCACCTCAACCCTGGTTCATCACTCACTACATTCACCTTCATCACTATCAGTCACCATCTATTAACTCTCTCAAGTCACACTCTAATGAAACTTTTCTCCTCTCCTCTCCTGATCCACTGTCTGTATCCTCTCTTATACTCACTTTCTTGTACCTTTTGAGTTTGCTCTGGCAAACTCACCACCATCTCTATCTTCCTTACAGCTACTTCCACCCACCAACCCACCATTATATAATGTGGTGTTGCTGGTTGAGTAACTGAAAAGAGATTCCCTCTGTGTTCTTAGTGTCCATAACAGTGTGATATATTGTCCATATTTATGAGTCGTTTTGTAAATATTTCTTAGAGATATTCTTTTCTACTCTAGGTACAAGGCCCAAAATTTTGTAGGAGTGGGCCAGTCGACTAGATCAACCCCAGTATGCAACTGGTGCTTAATTTATCGACCCCGAAAGGATGAAAGGCAAAGTTGACCTTGGCAGAATTTAAACTCAGGATGTAAAAACATACGAAATACTGCTAAGCATTTTGCCTGGTGTGCTAACATTTCTGCCAGCTTTCCACCTTAGAGATATTGCACAGATTTATATGTCTGGGTTGTTGCAGTTAGTTGTAGAATATTGACCGTGTTCGTGTGGAGTATTGCCCTCAGTTATGTAGTTCTACTTAACTTTATGAGTAGTTGTTCTAAAACAAAGAAATTGTAATCAAAAGACACAGGTAATTCTTTTATATCTATTTATCAATATTGTGAAAACATCAAAGGAAAATTATGTAACTATATTATCTTAGAATTTATACTTGAACCAGACGAATCTTGGTTAAAATAAGTCTCCCCTGACCATTGTAGCTTGGAAAGCTTTGAGGAGCTCTTTGTATTTTGTGAACAGAATTTCTACTAATTAGTAGTTCCTATTGATTTAATATCATTCCTTTGCCAACTGTATGTATCTCACCTATTATACTATATTATTTTCTACCTTAATGATTAACAATTTAACATAACTGTCTTATTTAATTGCTATGGACAAGTTATTAAAGACTGATAATGTACCTTTCTATTGTCACAGAATATATTAGTAATGTAATTTAACTCTTCTTCAGTTCTCAACTACAGCTTCTACAACCAACAAAGGGGATGATACATGGTTGCTCAAACCAACCAAGAACCTCTAATTGGTTACCTAACCTGCCAAATCTCCTTTCAAATCACACCTTGTCAGTTTAAAAATCTATGAGACTCTGGATAATTTACTATGAAAAAAAAGAAAAGTAAAAAACAGGGTGGTCATGGCTGGATTGCTTTTGATGATAAGTCTGTTCAGAGCAACAATTGCATGATAATTACTGTATTGAATTATTCTAATAGTAAATCCTTTTGTAACTTTATAGTCTGTAACTGCAGGCAAAAATGTATAATAGCATTTCTTTACTTTTTTACTCTTATGGAACCCTTGATATTCATACCATGTCTCAGAACCCCTACATAAAAATTATATATCTTTTGAAATCCTTTTCTTTCTCTTTTATAAAGCTAAATTTCATAAGAGATTAAACAAATCCATCTGTCCTTGAAAGGCTCAGTAATACTAAATCCATCAGATGCCACAAAACGGGTTTAAGAAAGTTCATTTTAACCAAGACCTTGTTTAGACCTAATTCCTCTTAATTTCTTATTACTCATTGAGCATTTAAACTTGCCATATCCATATCCAGCCCAAATATTCTATCTGTTTTGTGTTCAAAGTGACTAGAGTTGACCTTTCACGGCTATGCTACAATGTCATTCTAAAAATAAACAATCACATTATTAAAATCTTGAAACAATGAGATAATGCATAATTAATTTGAAACTATGTAAATAAATAAGCATTAGAGAAATATGAATACTAAGGGGTTAAGAGGTCATTTTCTTCCATAGGTTTCCTATTTGCAGATGCCACTATTTTGAATATGTTGTGAAAGTATAATAAAATTATGAATATAGGATTAAACACAAAAATGACTCATTGCATTTTGCATATAATTAGCTTAATTATGACTGTTTTTTGTGAAACACCTTCTGGTTCCAGAGAACACTGTTTGGGAAATATAGTTATAAAGTATATACTGCAATTAGCTAATGTAAATCCATCATGTAGCAGCAGACCAGCTCCATTTACACACTCATTGATACAAGTAAAGAAACTTCTAGTTTCAAAGTGTCAGTTCTGTCATAGGGTACACCAAGTCTGTTTGGACACCAAACTTCTTGTCTACAGAGGATAATAAACAATGATTTCTGCCACTTGGCAGTTTTGTTTTTACACATTACCACCACACCAACATTTTGATATAAACTACTTTGCATGTGAGGAGCACAATTAATGACTACAACTTGCTCCAATTTATATAGCACCTGGCATATTTGGTTCCGTAATAATATTCAGACACACCAACAACACATGAGCCAATGAGGGAACCTCTAAATAGTTACAAGAGCTGCACGAAATAACACCCAAATCTCACTCCATCTACACATTATAATCTTTAAAATAGGTTACATTGGATAATGTATTCTTTAGCGTCATTGACATGAAAAAAAAAACACACAGTGCACTCTGTAAGGTGGTTAATATTAGAAAAGGCATCCAGCCACAGGAACCATATTAAAGCAGACACCAGAGTTTGATGCAGTTCTCTGGCTCATTGGATCCTGTTAAACCATTCAACACATGCCAGCATAAAAGATAGATGTTAAATGATGATCATGATCACACCTGAAACATTTGATTGTAGGTTTGCTTGATCACACATAACCTGGAGCTAAACAGCAATAACACTTTGCAAAATTTATACAATACAGAGCTGTATGAAGCTAGTCACTGTGGCTCAGTTGGAATTGCAGAATTGAGGTAAACAAGATGTAGTTTAGGTGTATTGCAAGGCAGGAAATTATAGATGTTATACAGCTGATATGATATCAAAGTTTTTGACCCAGAAAATATGTTTGTTGTTCTTGTTTGTCTTCCGGTCAGTCTTGGTCAGGCAGACTTATGATGATTTTGGCTCAAAGTTGGCAATTTTTTGAGGAGTGGGTAAGTCAGTTGCATTGACCTGGTGCTTGGGACAGTACTTTATCTTATTGATCCCCAAAGGATGAAAGGTAAAGTCATCCTTGGCAGGATTTGAACTCAGAATGTAAACAGCCAGAAAAATTACTGCTAAGCATTATGTCAGATGCATTAACAATTCTTTTAGCTCACCACATTAAGCAGACTTATGATTAAAGGCAGTCGAGCCACAACTGTCTGATCTTTTCAAACATAATTTATCTCAGGCAACATTATCCAGTAAGAAGGGTAGAGTGTGATTTGAAGGCTGCCATATCTAGCAAGTTGTACTGCTATGTAACACCTTCCTTCACTAGTGACCATGTACAAACTTCTCATTGCCTGCAGTATGATGTTCAAAGACAGGGTTATGTGGTGAATGTTGAGTTATGCATAAAACCGTCTTCTGATAATATTTTCTTTCAGGTGAAAGTCCAAATCTAGTTACTAAACAATGGTGTTAAAATAAAATGAAAATATTTTATCCTTTTAAATACGGTAACACCTTTACTATAAACTCTAGTAACAGCTGGTTGATGTTTTTTTTATATTGTTACAGTAATCTCTGACATAATCTATTCTTTTGTGACAATCCTGCTCTTTTTCATTTAAAAAAAAATATGCGTTGTTAGTGAAAGGACTTCATGTAAAGATAAATATATTTGGGAACATGAAAGATGTAAAAGAACTGTGGTTGAAAGTGGAAGTTATATAGTTGTGACTGTAGTTGATGTCTTTTAAGTGAAGTGCAGGTAACTATAACAATTGATTTTACAATTATGGATTTAGTATAAGGTTGATAACCTGACACTCTTAGCTATCCCACTCCTATATTTTGATCATGCCCCAGCATGGCCACAGTCTAAATGACTAAAACATGTAAACAGTAAAAGATATACAGGATGCAGTGAATAAATTGTTGTCTAAATTACGCAAAAATGAAAATAACACTGACATCTCATTTAAACAGATATTTTTACCAAAATGGCATAGAAATATCTTAAAATACTAAAGAGTAAATTTATTCAATAAAATCACCATTGGCTTCAACCACTGCCTCCAGATGACTTCAGAATCTCCTGCAACTCTTCTGAATGATCTCCTTAAGTTGGTGAATGCTGCCATAATCCTTGCTTTCAGTTCATATTTGGTGTTACATGGAGTTTTGTTGACTTCTTGCTCAACTATGCATAGTAAACAAAAGGGTTGCAGTCTGGGCTGTTAGGTGGCCAGATGTTAGGGGTGATGTGGTTGCAGAAATTGTTTGACAGCCATGTCTGGGTTCTTCTGCTTGTGTTATATGGTGCAGAGTCCTGTTGCTAGACATAGGGTCTTCCAGCAGTCACCCTCTTAACCCAGGGCAGCACTACCTCCTCCAGGCACTTGATGTAGGCCTCTGTGTTGAGTCTGAGGCTGTGTGGGAAGATGAATGGAGGCATAAAATTGCCATCACTAGCGATCACACCAAACACCATAATGTTGACTGGATGTTTGATTGTTATTACTCTCAGTACATGTTTGGGTATACAGCAAGCCAATGCTTGTTTTGTGTGTTCACCATCTGATCCTGACAGAAATTTTTCTCATCTGAGAAAAACCAAAGCATATTCAGTTGGAGGGGATGCTTGAGTTTGTTAAAAACTTTTGTAACATGAGCTTTCCTCTTCACCATTAGACTCATCCAACTCTTTCCGAATCCTCTGCACTGTCCTCAAATTGACACCCAAACACTCTGAAATCTTTGTATGGGAGCTTCTGGCATGAATGCCAAGCAGTACAGCATGTCATTTCGAAATTTCTGGCAGAGTGAATTGTGTCATCGTACTCTTTTCTCACAGACAGTGCTCAACTAACCCTACTATACTGTGTAGTCAACAAAATCTAAAACAAACAATGCATGCACGAAATTGAAAATATAAAATAGCAACAATTTACCCATTTTATTGTTTACAAATTTTATAGATCTGTTTCTTGCATTTCAAGATTTTGTGGATATAATACATGCATTAAAATTATTGGATATCAGATAAATAGATGGAGTCAATAAGCCAGAGGGCTGCATTGAAGTTCAACGTTTGCTTTGGCATGATTTTTATGTCTGGATGACCTTTTTAATGCTAACCACTTTAGAGAGTGTTTTTTCATGGCACCAGCACTTGTGAAGTCATCATTTAACTCACAAGACAAGTCACCTTGATTGAGTGGGATGTGGTATTGAGGGAGATGGCTTTATGCTAGGTATTGATAAGCTAAAGTATGATAGATGGTAAGGAGAGTAGGAACATGTGTCTTGCTGCAAAAGAGATGTCTGGCTATTCCAGCTAGAAAGTGAGAAAAGATGGTGGTGATAAGGTGTTAAGGCATACCCTCAAAATGCAAGAAGAAGAATATAAGAGAGTGAAAATGGAACAAAGGATTAGGAAGCATGTGAAAGGGGAGTGGCAAATGGTTAGAGATGGAGAAGAGGTGAATTCAGTGAGCAGTGGGCACAGGTGAGAGCATGGTCATTGGTGAATACCATTTGTGAGGTGGAAAGATGAGAGAAATAGGAGTGGGTCAGAGTGGAGAAGGTGATATGTAGTAGTAAGAAAAAAGGTTGGAGAGCAGCAGTATAATAAAACCATTTGTAGATGAGAAATAGGGAGATGATATGAAGTGTGAGGGGTTGGGATGAAAGAAGGATGTAGAATGATAGAGGCAGAGGTCAGTGGCACATAGGGGTGTATACAGTGAGCAACAAATAAAAGTGGAGTGAAATATGTTAGAACCAGATATGGGAGGATGTTCAGGGGAAAGGGACAGTGAGTGGAAAATAAATGGGTAAGAAATGATATTGAGACTGCAGGATGAGTGACAAAAGAAAGTAGTTCCAAGGAGAGGAATAAATGGTAGCACAAAAGTGGGATGAGATATGTGCAGTTCTGCTCTCATATTATTACAGTTGCTGGGTGCTGTAGTAAGAAGAGCGATAGAGGATTGAGTGTTAGTATGATGAGTTGTAGTGAAAAGTTGGCAGGGACAGATTGGGTGCAGAAATGGATGGATCTTCTCAACCATAGTAAATCATCATTCATCTTGATCATTTGTTATCTCCTCAATGAAGTTCAGAATCCTGAGGTTGGTCTTCGCTGTTTGTCTTCTTGGGTCTCCCTCTTCACAGGGTCCATCCATATTTAGCTATTGGCACTTCTTTATGTAGTGGTTCTCATCCATATGCATCACATGGTCATACCAGTACTGATTTCTCTCTTGCACATTATATCTTGTTCCTTTTACACATAATTTTTTCTCTTGATACATTTTTACTTTGTTGTACATGCACACTGATCTTACACATCCAGCAGAACATGCTAGCTTTATTTCTTACTTTAGTCTTTGAAAGTCTTCTATATCATATCCATGGCCTGTGTTTCACCACCATGTAACATTACTTAGTACACAGACATCATACAATCAGCCTTTCTGTCTATTTGTTACAAACAGAGAAAACAGCTCTCTGAACTTTCCCCAGCTGGTTTTATTCTAGCAAATACACTTGTAGAACATCGTCCACCTTAGCTAATTAGGCCATCTCCACTAGCAGAAACTATTTAGTGTCTCTAAGGATCCTCCTAGGCATTCCAGAAAATTCCATGCATTCTTATTGTTTATTGCTCCTGTGCATTTGCCACAAACAAAGTTTACTTTCTCTATCAACCTTCCTGCAATTCCACTGCACTTTTTACATGTCCATAGTTTGCACTGGGTACACCATATGGGATTTCTACCTACATATTTTCTACATAAAAAATAGATATGTCTTTTTTCCTGCTTACTAGAATTTTGGTTTTTGCTAAGTTAACTTGTTGGTGTTGCTTCTACATCTGGAATTTCTTTTCTAATGTTACTACAGATTCTACAGATTAAGCAATGAGAACAAAGACATCAGCATAGAGGTGTCCCCACAACAACTGGTCTTAAACTACTTTGTTATGGCTGGGACGACTATGATAAATAAGAAGAATATGAAGGGGCTGAGAACTGAACCTTGTGAACCTCTACCTGTACACTAATTTGTTGTTGCATTCATTGCTAATTCTCACCTTACTGATAGTACCCTTGTACATCACTTGAATGGCTTTCACCTGCTATTCAAATGTAGCTTCTGCAAGGACCACCTGATCAGGAAGCAAGGGACTCTGACTAAAACTTCCTCAAGGTTGACAAATGCCATAAATACTTTTGAAGTTGTTTTACTAGAAAGGGAGCATCAGTAGTGCTTCACCATGGAGCTAAACCAGACTGTATCTCATCTAGGACAACTCATTTTCTAATTAGTTGAGCTATTACTCTTTCTGTAATGTTCATGACTTGGTCCAGCAATTTGATACTTCTGTAATTACTTCTATATAAGGAATCTCCTTTACTCTTGAAATAATGGCCTATAATGCTCCTTCACCAGTATTTCACTCCGACGGATATTTTAAGCATTTCACTGGTAATTTCTAATGGACATGGGGATTTCTCTGTCTTCATATCCTTAACTATTTTAACATGCTGCTGTCAGTTAGAACGGTTGGTCCCTTTGTTGAGTTCACATTTGGAAGATACTTTCTATCAGACATTCTTCACATTTACTAACCTTTTGTAGTAGCACTTCCATGCCTCTTTTTTTTTCGGAATAAACTAAGTGCAAGTGTACCATTATCCACACATACACTGTTGTTACCCACAACATCTTGATTCTCTTTGATACATTGTCTTGCTAAGTGGAAAACCTCATGCCTTTCATGCTCATGCTGCAGAACATTGGCAAAGCTCTTTCTCCAGATTGATAGGTGATCAAGTGACTGACTGACTCACTTGCATCAGAGAACTCTAGCATCTTTGTTCCCACCTCATTTCTAGAGCAAAAATGAATGAATCAAATGTGGTGCGATGTTGTTGCTTAGCTCAACGTCAGCACTGATTGAGCTAACCTAGGATAAAACATTCCAGCTGTGACCATGTGTTTTACTTTTAAAGTATCAAAAGATTCTACATAGTGTCACCTACTTTTACCTACATCTGCATTCATTTGTCTTTTCTTTCTTTCACTACAAAGCTTAGCTACTTTTTCTGAATATTTTCCTTGTCAGATCAATATTTTGATATTTTCATTATTATCTCTAATGTTTTGTTTGGCAATCTCACAGGATTATGACTCAATAGGCTAGTGAACTATCACCATATTGTGATGTTTCAATATCAATACCTAAGTAGTTATAAACAGGTCCATAACTGTAATTGCTCATTGCAAAGTGCCAGTAATTTTAAATTATTGACTGTTCCAGTAGTTTGTAGAGTTAAATTCAACTTCTTGGTTTTATCTTTATCGTAAGTTCACTACAATACCCGGTGGCTTATAGGGTTCAATGTCACAATGTTCAACATTAAACGAGCCAGTGATGGAGTTTCTACATGACCTCTTAACTTACTAAATCTTTCTCAAGTCATATCCCACCACCTAAGGTAATCTGAAGTACATTTTCTGAAAAAAGAAAAACATATAAATCTGCTGGATTAGGGCTGACTTTGGGCTAAACACCAGAAAAAACAAACCAAGGAGCCTCTGTGCAGTGGTGCAACTTCCTAGAAATGTAGAAATGGCAGTAAAATCTACCTCAAATCACAGTCTACAATTTTCAAAAGGAAAACACTAAAGGAAAACATTGTAATTGAAAAAAAAAATGAATGGTCTTGGTTTGAATGACTTTATTCATAGTTTGCTGAGAACAGAACTGGGGCTAAATTATATATATTAAAAGGTTAAATCCTAAAATAGTTTTTTAAAAATTATTTCATGTCTACTTTATAAATAGGGTTGAGATCATCATCATCATCATCATCGTTGTTTAATGTCCGCTTTCCATGCTGGCATGGGTTGAACGGTTTGACTGAGGACTGGTGAACCAGAAGGCTGCACCAGACTCCAATCTGATCTGGCAAGGTTTCTACAACTGGATGCCCTTCCTAACGCCAACCACTCCGAGAGTGTAGTAGGTGCTTTTACGTGCTACCATCATGAGGGCCAGTCAGGTGGTTTTGGCAACAACCATGCTCAAAAGATTCTTATTCTAGCAGCTACTCTTTCAGAGCATCCACCCCTGCTACTGACTTGGTCCCGTAGGTAACGTAAGCTATCAACTACTTATAGTTTTTCTCCCTGGAATATGGTAGAAGTTGTTCTCTGCACACTTTCAGTATGTATAGCACCTGAGCATTTGCCACATACAAAAACTATCTTCCCAGGTAGCCTTCCTTTGATATTGCTGCACCTCTTATGTGTCCATAGCTTACACTGGCTACATCTTCTGGAGTTTCTACCCACACCTTTTCTACAGATTGAGCAGGACCATCTACCTGAAGGGATTTGTGGTTTGTCTGCCTTCCTACTTATTAAGACTTTGGTTTTAGCTAGGTTGACTCTAAGGCTATTTGATTCTAATCCTTGCTTCCGCACCTGAAACTTTTCCTCTAGTTCTGATAGTGACTCAGCAATTAGAGCAAGGTCATCAGTATAGAGGAGCTCCCAGAGGCATCCTGTCTTGAATTCCTCTGGAAAACTATGATGAATAAGAGGGGCTTGAGGACTGATCCTTGGTGGACTCCTACCCCTACCCGGAATTCTTCGCTGTACTCAGTGCCAACCCTCAATTTACAGACAGCATCCCTATACATGGCTTGCACAGCTCTCACTAACCATTCATCTATCCCTAGTTTCCTCATTGACCACCAGATAAGGGATCGGGGGACCCTGTCAAAGGCTTTCTCTATGTCAACGAAAGCCAGGTGCAGAGGTTTATCATTGGCTGTTATTTATAAATTTGGATGTTTTGGGAGAAAGTATTTTTGCAGCTGAATGTGTTCTGCTGCAAAAATCTTAACCATTAACTCGATAACCTTGCCATATCCAATGGGAAAGTTAAAAACATTTGTTTGAATAATATGCAAATTAACAACATTGTATAAAAGCCTTTGTTAGAATCAGGAGATGAATTTTGTTAAAAAAATATGAAGAGAAAATATATGATAGTAAAAAAGAAAGAAAGGTGGAAAGGGAAAGCAAATATGCTAATTAGAATTTTGTTGTGCAAATATTTGGTAATTTTCATAAATTGTTATTATTGAATAATATATTGACTATTGGCTAAAAATGAGCAAAAGTGGTGATGGTAGCCAAAAATATAAGTAAATTATATGAACAAAATTATAACTGAATAATATAAATTTTTGTGATAAAAAGGGAAATTTATCAAATTAAGTATAACAATAATAGTTTCCAATACATATAGTGAAAAGGTTTCTTGATTATTTGTTAAATATAAATCAGAAAGCCTTCAATAAATTTATAAATTCTGCTGATCCAAAACACATTCTATTATTGCAAACAATATGTCAATAAAAGTCATTGTTAAAATATAATTGTTTAAGAATGAGACTTCATAATGGGTTATTTGTATTTTATTATGAATGAATGTTGTTAATAAGGTGTTTTTTTTGTGTTGATCAACTCAAATTTCTGTGACAAGAACAGAAATTGTTCTGATGGTCTAGATCTGTAGTGAAGATTGTTGACAGGTGTTGGGTAAAATCTCTTGTGGTGGTTGTTAGTAAGTTATGCTGAAGTAGCTGACTTAATGTTAAGTAGTTGGACTAAGTCTGTGACAGGATTGAAATTGACAGCTGTTATACAAGTGTTCACTATACTCAATAATACCTCAATGTGCTCTAATGGTGACACACATGTTTATAACTGAAAATTTTAAAACTACAATTAAGGAAGTACATTATGCTTTTAAGTTATGTTTTGGGCCATCAATGCTGTGAAGTTAGGTTTTGTAAGTCAACTAGATCTGCTTGTTCCAGTTTGCTTGACTCAACAAAGGACAACTTTCACATTAGAGTTGAGAAATTAGCAATAAATTCAGCTGTTTTTGTGTTTCTTGTAGATAATGTTTTATTTGTTACTGTTTAGCCCAGCCACCCATCATCTCTGATTGAGCAGATCTAAAGCATTCCAACTGTGACTATCCTACCTTGATTTAGATACAGTCTGAGATCACATTGTCTAGTCTGTTCTCTTTTTCTATATAGAAGGGTTGTAAGTTAGGGTGAAGTTCACTGTTTCTGGCAGGCCAAATGGCTACATAAGGACTCTTTTGTCGATTAAGGGTGTTGTAGATGTGTCTGTTTGTTTTGGGGGTAGAGATTAGGAAGTTTAGACAGTGTTCCTTATAATTTTGCTGTGTTATGCAGGTTGTTTGCAGATGTGTTCTGTGTGTAACCTGTGATGATGCAAACTGCATTGGTTTGTGTACTTTGTAGTTTAATGTGGAGAGATTGGTTGCCCAAGTAAGACTGGCATAATCATTGATGCATTGAATGTGTTGTTAGCTTGCTACTGTTCTGATTTCTTTATGTTAGCCACAAAGTGTCTTTGAGCAATTTCCATATTATATGTACTATGTGTACAATGACGTATGGCATGCAATGCAAAGTATTTTCATCTTTTTTATGTATATATTGATGCCAGTGAGATTGATGTTTGGATTGTATTTGATGTTTTTTAGTTTTTCTTATGAGAGGAGAGATTTGGTAAGCGCTTTGGATCTAAGTTTCTAGGTGATTGATGTATGGTTTATGTTCTATGATGTGACTAGTGTAAGAATATGACTGGTATCATTTGGGTATGATTTGTAGGTGTGCAAGCAAGTCATTTACATAGAAGTTAAAAAGTAGATGAGAAGACAGATCCTGGTAGTTGTTAATGTATATCTTTATATCACCTCTATGCTACTGTATATCTACTCTACACCTACTGTGTATGTAGTGTACATCTACTATCTATCTGCTGTAAACATGTACATCTACTGTATACCTACTTTATGACTGCTGTGTATATAGTGTTCATCTATATATATCTATCTTACATTTGCTATATATCTACTGCACATCTTTTGTTTACCAAGTGTACATCTATTATATAAAATCCGTTCTGTGTGTGTGTGTGTGTGTGTGTGTGTCTTCTAGGATCTTGGGCATCCTCCATCTGATTGCGCTCAAATTTGATATGTAGATACTGATGGTATCAGGGCGTGTATAAGTCATGAAAAAATTACAAAAATCAATTCCAGGTGAGAATGCGATCGATAAAGCCGTTTTTGTCCTGCTTTTCTTCCGCCAACTTGTACATAACTGCACCTTCTGTTTTTTGTTGTTTTTGTACTGCTTAAAGGCACATTTCTTTCCTTCCAAGCTTACATTTTAGACCATGTTTGTGTTCTCCCAGTCAACAGTACTTTAAACTCTTTGGTTGCATATTTGTGTGAATAAAATTGTTTTTCTTTAGAATAGAAAAAAGTCTATCTTTATTTCTTCTTTTGTTGGTGTCTCAAATTTAGGTTAAATCAGTGTTTCTCAAAGGGGAGGCCAAAAGGACAGTCGAACAAGTTGTTTTGAGAAAATTTGGTTTAAATGTTTGACACATGGGGTGGGGGGTGCGTTTTGCTCATACTGTATATTTCGAGTATATTTACTTTATGTCTAACACACACATACACTTACACAGATATCTTCAATCTAGCAAAAAGGATATGCACTATAGTCTCTAACGCAAACACCAGAGACACACGACTACAAGAACTAAAAGATACCCTAATCACCAGGAACTATCCACCTTCACTTATTGACAAATGCATTCAACGTGCCCTTCAACTTAACATCAAGGAACTGAGACATCCCAAATCAAAGAAAAACTTACAACCAAAAGCCTTACCATACATCTCCACACACAACCCTCTCAATAACGAAGCCTTCGACACCATCCTCCACAACATACCCCTCCTAAAAAAGACCACAGAATGAACACAATCCTCCAAACACACATGATCATAAAAAGCAAAAGACAGCCTAGATCCATGAAAAGTCTCCTTACACAAGCCCGAATTCACTCTTCAACACAGAAGCCAACAGTAAAAAAATGTGGAAGACCCAATTGCGGGATATGCGACTATCTAATCGAGGGTTCTGAGTTCTCCTTCAAACAGGGACAACGTTTTACAGTGAAAAGCAACTTCACATGTGCTTCGGAGAACCTAATATACTCACTAACCTGCTCCGGGTGTCAAGAGCAGTACATAGGCCAAACAAAAAATGGTTTGCGTAAACGAATGGCCCTGCACAGATCCCAGATAAAAATTCCCCAAAACAGAAAAATAGCTTTTAGCCAACACATAGATACTTGCGCCAACCAAAAAACACCAAACTTCAGAATTTTCCCCCTCTACCAATTTAGGGACGATACAACCTTGAGACAACGAATAAGTAAAGAAAATCTCTTTATTACAAAATACAAGCCACTTCTACGACAAACAATTAATATACCTCAACTTTAGAATAAAAGAAAAAAATATATATACACACACAAATACTACACTCCATAGAATCCATTACTAATCAGCCCCTTCATAGCTATATTTACACCCATTCATATTCTCCCTTCTCTGTTTTTTTCTTCTTCTTCTTCTTCCTCTTCTTCTTCATCATCATCGGCATCATCATCATCGCCACCATCATCACCACCATCTTCTCCTTCTCCTCCTTCTTCTTCTTCTTCTTCTTCATCATCATCGTTATCATCATCATCGTCGTTATAATCATCACCACCATCACCATCATCGTCTTCTCCTTCTCCTTCTCCTCCTTCTTCTTCTTCTTCTCCACCCCCTACCCCTTAAGTTTGTCACTAATGTTTTTTAGTATAACACCTACGCTAATTCTATAAACAAGCCTGTCAATATAAATATTCTCCTGAATTGAACTGAGACTGCCAGCCGCCACTGACCATTCAAAATACGACCATCAGGGCACTCCCAGATTCTCCCACCCCCCTTTCCTCACCAGCCTTCCCTCTACTACCCTACCAAGAACTCACAACTACCTCGAACACACAAGTGCAAACAAGGGAGTCAGAGAAAGGCAGAATGCCACTTAAATCTGAACACTACTATAGAAATATTCTTTTAAAAAAACTTTTCTTCTAATTTTTCTAAATTTAATTATTTAATCGTTACAGTTGAAAAGGTCTCAAAATGACCGAAACCGGTACTGAAATGTTCACTATAAAATTATTTTAGCATTTTCTATTTTTTACTTGTTTTTTCATATATATATATATATATATATATATATATATATATATTGTATATCTACTTAGTCTTCTGTTTTATATAAAAACTATGTCTATTTGCAAATTCTTTGCAACTATTCTGTTTTATTGTAATAAGGATTAGTGACACACTTATATATTTATGTATTTAAGATAACAAGCATAAATTTAACTACGTTTGTTATAAACTATGTCACTGATCTGTTCATAGTCATTCTACTTCACTTATGTTACCTATATTTCAGATAAAGGTTTGCAGACATTACTTTGTCTTATTTTTACTTTTTGAAAAAGGCATGAATATCACATCTTCTCGTTTCTCTTTCTCTGAAATGTAGTCGACATATTTTATGCCTCTATCAAAGATATATATTGCTGCTTTTAATTTTGATACTGCTACTGCTGCTGCTTTATAATAATGATTCATAGTTCAGTTTTATTATAGAGAGGACAGGATTGCTTGAAAAGTCCCTAGTATATTGCAGGTACAAATTTTATTGAGCAAGTTCAGATGAAAGCATATGAGTGAAATACTGACTTGTACATGGTCTTTATCGACTTGACCAGAGCCTTTCATACAGTAAATCATGAGGTGCTTTGGAAAATTTTGTCAAAATTTGGTCTTCCTGATAAAATGATAATTAAGGGTAACAGTATCTCTGCACAAAGAAATGAAGGGTGAAATGACAGTCAATGTTCAGAGGCATTTTCTGTTGCCACTGGAACCAAACAAGGTTGTGCTTTAACTCCTGTACTTTTGACCATATTCTTTCTGATAGTATTCCATCATGCTTTTAGGGATTACTGTGAAGGTGTAAAATTTCAATTTCGCACAGAAGGAGGTCTACTAAATCTAAATGGACAAAGCTTCAGATCAAAGAAAATGACCAAGGAAGAGATTCTATGTGATTTTCTGTTTGCTGATGTTTGTGCTTTGATTTCTCATACATTTGAGGGAACTCAGTGGCTTGTACATTTGGGCAGACTAGCAGCATTAAGAAGACTGAAGTTTTATTTCAGCTGAAGCCTGGGGCAAAACATACTCAAAATTCAAATGTAATGATTGATGACAAGCCACTGAAATGGATCAGGTCATTTAAATATCTTGAAAATACAGTACTCTTGATGACGAAATCAATGTTAGAATATCTAAGGCTACAAATGCTGTTGGAAAACATTCCCATCGTCTGTGGGATGAACACAGTGTCAGTCTGAAAACTAAAATAAGTGTATACAAATCTTGTGTTTTGAGCACACTTTTGTATGGGATAGAAGCATGGACTCCCCTATTACAGACATGTAAAGAAACTTGAAACCTTTCACATGTGCTGTCTGCACAATATCTGCAACATAAAATGGCAGGATAAGATATCAAATGTCAAAATCTTAGGAAAATGGGATATCTCCAATATCTAAAACATGCTGCTGAGAATTCAGTGCAAATGGGTAGGACATGTTTGAATGAAAGATGACTGCATTCCAAAAATTCTTTTGTATGACCAACAAGTAGAGGGATAACATGGTAAAGGAAGACCAGTCCTTAGACTTTAGGATAAGTTGAAGCAAACACTAAAGTTTCTACATCTTAACTTGACATCTTGGGAAAGACATTGCCTAGATTGATCTGCGTGGCATAAAATGTGTTGTGAGGCATCAAAACAATTTGAATTGAAGAAACAGAACAATAACAGAAATATATACTGCAATCAACAGACACATTAGTCCAATTCCAGGCAAAATCAAAATCATCAGTGTCCCCATTGTGACTTTATAGCAAAATCCAATCCTGGACTCAAATTACATTCATGCATCCATCACAAATAGATGCAACTTCTTTTGTTCTTTTATCTTTAAAAGTAGTTTTCTCTTTTACTTACTTTTTTTTCTTTAAATCTTCTCCTTGAAATACTCATATGTCGAAATCAATGGGAGTAACCATCACCATCATTATACCATTTTCATTGTATCATTTGTTATTCCATGCTGATCTGTGTCTTGGTCCTTATTACTGCATCCTTCTATTATTTTCCCACTCATTTGTTCTCTTCAACCAGTAATTTGCAACTGTTGAATCAGTCAAAATTAATCATGCTCTCAGACTATCTAAAAGATATCTACATATGCTATTATCTAATGGTATTTAATCCTTTATCAATTCAACTGGCCATATCCAGCCCAAATATTCTGTTTTAACTTCAAACTGACCAGATCTGGCTTCTCACCTATCCTACAATGTCATTCTGAAAATCAAAAAGTATAGCATCAAAATCTTGAAGCTATGAGATAATGCATGATTAATTCAAAACTATGTGAATAAATAAACCTCAGATTTAACAGTAATCTGAAAGTTAAAGGCTAATGCTAGTTTGGGGTGTTAACTGAGCTAATGAAATACTTCTGTGATCATTTAGTGTCCTTCTTGTAAGCTTGCATGATAGCAATCAAAAAAGTGTTGTCCACTTTTTAACTGAATTATATTTTCTACTGATATCTCAGAAATATATCAGGGAAAGAATGTTGGCAAATGGACAAAATGATATCCTGTCTAGGACAATTAGTTTGGATACAAAGTTGAAACAGTAGACATTTGATATTGGCATAGTTATTTTGTTACATGATATATCGGTTGAATATATTACATGCCTATATATATATATATATATTTATTTATTTATAAATTAAAAGTGTAGCTTATTAGCACAGTTAGAACCTACCCTTTGTCAGTCATTAAGTATAGTGCTTTAGTGGCTTTGAAGTTAATTTAACTCTTATTTTAGCATAAGCAGTGCTACTCAGCAACCTCCATCACTTTTGTGACCTCAACACACATACACACACATACACACACACACACACACACACACACACATATATATATTAATAGCTATTGCCAAGCTAACATGGCAGTCCAGAAAAATAGGATGAATACTGCCGTTGATTAGCTCCAAGAGGCCATCACCTCTAACTAGCTATGTGACACACAAGCCTGTGTCCATTACAACCTTTGAACAGGGGATGTCAGCAGCTTCCCCCTTGCTGGTTCAACATTCACAGACTAGTTTCAGGGTGATTGCCCCTTATCAATCACTCCAAAACTAGTCTGTGGATGTTGAACTAGCAAGGGGGAAGCTGCTGACCTCCCCTGTTCGAAGGTTGTAATGGACACAGGTTTGTGTGTCACATAGCTAGCTAGAGGCGATGGCCTCTTGGAGCTAGTCAACATTTGCATTTGTCCTATTTTTCTGGACTGCCATGTCAGCTTGGCGATAACTATTTATATCCAGTACTGCTGCCGTAGTCTCCTTTAGAGAGATTTAGAAATATTAATATATATATATATATAAATATATAAATGCCACTCCCTCAATTACAACAATGATCAATGGAACAACCTGCTTGTGAAATTAATGTTCAAATGGTTGAGCACTCCACAAAAATGTGTACCCTTAACGTAATTCCCAGGGAGATTCAGCATGACACAGAATGTGACAAGGCCGGCGCTTTGAATTAGAGGTACAACTCATTTTTGCCAGCTGACTGAACTGGAGCAATGTGAAGTGAAGTGTCTTCCTGAAAGACATAATGCACCGCTGGGAATCAAAGTAATGACCTTAGAATCATGAGACGAATACTTTAACCATTAAGTCATGTGCCTTCACTCACACACACACACACACACACATATCTATCTATCTATCTATATCTATCTATATATATATATATATACACACACACATATCTATATATATATATATATATACACACACACACATATTTGTAACATACATATATACATTCATACACACATGCATGAGGGCTGTTGACTCTATTGAATATAACCACTTTTTGTACACCCTTTATGCTTTTACCAATGGGTTCCCACAATGACAAAGACACATAAGTATGGCAAGACCAAAGTTCTGCTTCCTAGATACCTGTGGCACTTCAGCAGAAGATGCAGATGTACAGGTGACTGGAAAATTGAAGCTGGTCACCTATATTACATCTTCCCTTGTCACACTATTTCATTGTTGCAGACTTGTTTTATACTCTGACTGTTGCAACAGAAGTTCCATCATCTGTTTGCAATTTGAAAAAGTGTGGGTTATGACTTGCTTTCTGTCACAAGAGAGGGAGGAAGAAAAAGAGTGCGTGAATAAGTGAAAAGAGATAGATAGATAGATAGATAGATAGAGAGAGAGAGAGAGAGAGAGAGAGAGTGTGCTGTGTGTGTGTCTTTGTGCAAAATATACCAATACATCAAATTTTATAGTGAGAGATGATTGTGCAAAACAAGTTGACTTTCCTGAGTTCAATTGCCCTTTGACAGACATTCTTTTTATCTTGCATGCTGGCCACAATGATTCTAATTTCAAGTGATATCTTGTGACTAATGAACCTCAATGTACACCATCATACTTTTATCATAAATGTTCTCGGTGCAATAATTAAGTCTCCTTTACATAAAATACCATCTTCAGCTAACTTATTTTTCAATGACTTAAATGACCATTCAACAACAGAGCAACTACTCTAATTATTAAAAATCATTTTAATATACCAGATAAAATATTTTAATCAAACAAGTTTTGCTTGATTAAAATAATCCAGATAATAAATGACTGTAAATTTTTGCAGTTATTATTATTATTCATGTTCATCCGAATGTGGCCGTTGCCAGTGCCGCCCCGACTGGCCTCCGTGACGGTGGCACGTAAAATGCACCATCTGATTGTGGCCGTTGCCAGCCTCGTCAGGCCCCTGTGCCGGTGGCATGTAAAAAGCACCATCTGATCGTGGCCGCTTGCCAGTCTCGTCTGGCACCTGTGCAGGTGGCATGTAAAACGCACCCACTACACTCACAGAGTGGTTGGCGTTAGGAAGGGCATCCAGCCGTAGAAACACTGCCAGATCAGACTGGGCCTGGCGCAGCCTTCTGGCTTCTCAGACCCCAGTTGAACCGTCCAACCCATGCTAGCATGGAAAACGGACGTTAAACGATGATGATGATGATGATGATGATGATGATGATATGCTTTCTTATACAACATTCATTGCTTTTGGATATTTGTGTGGGTTAGTGAAATTTCAATTTGAAATTTTATGAGATTACAAAAGAATGCAATGACCTTGACACATTGTCTGCCATGTTTCTGCTTAATGATAACACAATGCTCTATTCATATTCAAATTGTAATGATTTTTTTTTGTGAAAATGTGTTTAAAATTTAAGCAGTGTTTCTGGTCTAGATTTATTATTTCTAAGAAAATTCACCTAGTACCTCACCCTTAACAATTCCTTGTGAGCTCACAAAGACTGTACCACAACCACCACCATTACCACTGAGGGGTCACTATCACACAGGTTAAGAGTCACTGTGACAAAGCATCAAACATGTGGTGTTTTAAATCTTTTTACATAAGATAGTCATAATCAAATAGTCATTAGTTAAAAAGAACAAAACAAATAGATGTTAATTTCAGTTAACCACAAGTGTTTGCTAAAATTCAAATCTTATAATCATGAAACTCACAGGTTTTGTCAGATGCTAATGTTTTTTGAGCATTATTTAAAAAAAAAACTCAGTTCTTAATACTTGCCTAACTGTATCTGCTTCTTTATTCATGATTCTCATTACTGGCCACCCAGAATATATATCAATAATCAAATTGTTGATACAAGTATTATGCATATGCACTTATATCCATGCAGTCACCAAGGCTTTCCTCTCAATATTTGAATATTTTGTTTTGCTTGTGGCTTATGCTCTTGACAAATATTCAGGGTGACTGTGTTGTGAAATCATTTTTAATGTAACCTTTGCACTAGCACCAGTTGTCAAGGTAACCCTTTTTTTACAACATGGTAAATCAGGATCATTGGCTGTGATATTAACATCAATTCCATATCATCAAATGACTTTTTGTCATGGTATTTGGGCTCTCCATGATACATTTAAGAAGTGATGCAAGAGGTAATATGCAGTCTGAATAATGATCAATATATCTCCAACAGAAATTGACAAGTCCAAGAAAAGACTCTAATTGCTTCTTATCCTTCAGTGGTTTTATACCCATAATTCTCACTATTAAGCAGTGATCTGGTGATAAACACTCCATTCTCAGTCATCTATATCTTCCAAAATTATTATTCATCAGTCTGTAATGCAGACTTAGTCCCATTGATCACCAAACCTAACAATTCCAACCTTTTCATGGTATTTTTTTAAAACCCACCTTAACGTATAGATTTCCTACATATTTTGCCCCAATATATACATCAGCTTCATAAATAAAACATTAGCAATCTTATTTCCAACCTTGTTTAATTGCTCTTTGAAACCTGGTGCTAGCTGTTTTAGTTCCTTATGGAGTACACACCCATCTTAATAGACCCATTGCAGTATGTTTCTACACTCCTCTTGGGTATGAACTTATATGTCTTTGTTCATAAGTTTCTTTTAAGTCCCATTTGATAAAATAATTTATTCCAGAGAGAGAGAGAAAGAGAGAGAGAGGGAAAGGGAGAGAGAGGGGGGTAAGAGAATGAGATATCAATTCCCTATTTGGATTTGAGAATTATTATTAGTTTCCACATATTCTGAGATCTCCATCTAACTTTCACACAACCACTAAAAGAGAGATTCATTTACAGCTTCCCTGTGGAACTCTTTTTTAAAGGTCCTGCATTAATTAGTTTTCTTAGTCTTGTTATGACTAATGGTTTAATGTGTATTGGTAATGACCTTGCCTCGAAATAATATTGTAATATATCTTTTGAGAACAGTGTTAATGTTAATCCTAAACAACCTCTTCCCTTGTACTTTTAGCGCATGACTTAATATTGAACTATTAACATTTTTTTCACATTCATTCCAAAAACCATTATTTTTTTATACATTCAGTAACATTCCTAATATCTGTTCTATTAACGGTGCATCAAGTTATTTTACTTTAGTTTAAGGTCATAATTTTTAAACTTTGGTTTATTTAAATGCTGGGTTGAGGAAAAAGTTTGTGTGCTGTGTTAAAATAATGATTTTTTATGCAGTAATTTGTTCAAAAACAACAATAACTATTTTTCAAAATAAAGACCATCATTTTCTACAACCTTCTGCCAATGATCTGCAAGCTTTCAGATTTGGTCAAAGTACCAATCCTTTGATTTTGAATCGAAAAATTCTTGATAGGCTTCTTCAACTTCATCAAATGACTCAAATTGGTGACCTTTCATAAAGTGCTGCATTGATCAGAAGAGACCATAATCAGATGGGGCAATGTCTGGACTATAGGCTGGATGCAGCAGAACTTCTGCACCATCCAATTCTTTAATCTTGTTGCTGGTCTTTCTGGCGATATGCAGCTTTGCATTGTCTTGAAACAAAGTGTGTTTTTGACAAACAAGTCTTGGGTACTTTTCAACCAGTGCATCGTAGACTCGATTAAATAAGTTCAGTATTGATGGTACAACCATTCGGCACAAGTTTGGCGCATGAACTTTTTCCTCAACCTAATATATCCAGAAATTCTAAAACATTATAGTTATCAAACCATCAGTATCAATTTGCATTTTAATATTAACTTCATTGACTTTTAGATTGGTCATTAATTTCTTTAGATTAATTTCATAAATACTTGTAGAATTTTCATTTTCGTTAGCCATTTTTGTAATTACTTACTCTCTTAAAGTGTTCTTTTTTTCTACATTTAGAACACAATTTGCCAAATACAATTTTATGGCACAAGTTTTTATGTACCAATACCACATGTAGAATCAAATTTATACTTGACTCAGTGGTGTCATCAGGATCACCCTTGCTTTCCAGTTTTTGTTTATTCCAGCCATTTGAAACTTAGAAATCATTTTAAGCTTTTGAATGCATTTAATGCATGCATTATACTTCAGATCACCCACCTGGTTGAGGATGTTATGTCTTTTTATACAATACTCAGATGATTTCATGACATCTATGAATCTCATTTGAATTATATCATCATCTACATTTTATCCTTTGAATCCAAATTTTTGAAAGCCACAAAAACAAGCTGACTCACATAGTCTCTGAGAATAACTTTAAATCAAGTCAATCAGATGTTGATGTGATAAAAATATTATACTTTCAGTACTACTAATTATTTCAGAGATGAACTGATGATAGTATCATAGGTGTAACACTGCCAAAATTTATTTCTTCAATTTCCATTACAGAAGCTTTGTGTATGGTCATCATACTTGCTTTTAATAAAAAAAAATCTCATTTGCTTATTGACAATAGTGTCCAAAAGTTTTTTCTTTTCATTCTTGCTGTAGTAGCAAAGTATCACAGCCAAGTGTCTCTCATATCTGAGTCACATAATGGAAGTCTGTTGCTTCACTGGTGACACCATTGCTGTGCCAGATAGACTCAGTTTATCCAGTTAAAGCTGTATTCACATGGGATCCCTTACATTCAGAAGTTTTGCTCAGTTGAATAGCCAAACTCTCTGACACTGAGTTGTTAGCTACTTTAAAAAGTCTATATCACATGTAAGCAACTAGTAGAACTTTACAATAATATTAGCAAAATAATCATATTGTATCTCCTAGAAGTGAATTGCTTTATTTTCAAGAATTGTGTCTAATATTATTTATAATGTTTGCTCCTGTATCAGTTTTGAAATCACAATAAGTGACAAGTCACCCTCTGAATTGAATGCAATAAGTTAATAACATATAACATTTCCTAACAGAAGGTGGACTAAGGCATCATAGAATAAAGTGTTTTGGACAGAAACACTAAAATATCAATCCATTGGTTTTGTCTGTTAAATAAGATATGTGCTCAAATCTCAGTTAACCAAACATCAGTTATTTGAATGTCAGATTGTCCAAACAAAATTTCAATATCCTGTGATTATTTAATTAACCAAACTGTATATAAATCAAACTTGAGAAAACACTGGTACTACAACTTCAGCTTTTATTTACAATTATTAAATATGAATTCCAAGAACATGTAAAAATGTTATACCAAAAAGTGTTACCTATACTGATGTGATAATTGCATCTTTTGTTTATAGTCACCAAAAGTACCATATGTCTCAATCTGTCCACTAGTTTGGTCTCAGTATGTTAATTTAACACTTTAGCATTTAAATTGGCCTTATTTGCCAAAATATCCTACTTGTTTTATGTCCAAATCAGCAAGATCTCGCCTCTTATACCTATTCTATAATATCATCCTTCATATAAACAATTACATCATTGAAATCTCATAGCTGTGAGATAACACATGATTAACTGAAAACAATGCCAGTAGATAAGCATTGCATTTGACACAGTAATCTGAAGCTAAAGGGTTAAACAATGTTAAAATGATTTATCTTATGTATGTTACAAGTATTTGTGTTTGTTGGTGATACCATACCTGTGAAGAGAAAGTGAACATTATTGACAACTGAAAACAGAAAAGTGAAATTTTATGAGGGTTTTTTATTGTGGTGAAAAAACATCAAAGGTTTCATGATTGTACAATGTTTTATTGATTATTGATTGAATGACATAAAAACTCTGTAAAAGCTCTACTAATCTTACAAACAAATAGTCCAGTACCTTCTTTAAAAAGGCTTTGAGTAATTAATTATTTTCAGTATGGCTTCTTTTGTTTATGATTAGATTAGTTAACCAAACATCATCATTATCATTATCAATATCATCATCATTATTTTTATGTCCACTTTTCCATGCTTGCATGGGTCAGAGAGAATTTGTTGAGGTGGATTTTCTATAGCTGGATGCCCTTCCTGTTGCTGACCCTCACCTGTTTCCAAGTAAGGTAATATTCCCTGTGGCCAGACATAGTTTTTGTAGAAGATTGGAATTGAAGGACACTGCTTGCATGACAGCAATGTTCATGACATCACATGACATCAAATCAAAGAAAATAGACTCACACACACACACACACACACGAACATACACACAAACACACACACAAACACACACACACACACACACACACACACACACACACACACACACACACATATACACATATACATATATATGATGGGCTTCTTTCAGTTTCTGCCTTCCAAAATCTGCTCACAAAGTTTTGATTGGACCAGGGCTATAGTAGAAGACACTTGCCCAAGGTGCTATGCAATGAGACTGAACTTGAATCTGTGGTTGGGAAGTGAACTTCTTACCACACTGTCATGATTGTGCCTATATCCCTAAATAATTTGAACAAAATATTTGCTCTCTGCTTTGCTCAGAAAATTGAAGTCTAATTGTAAGTAGATTTAAAGATTAGATTAATGTTATAGACATAGCAGGCTTTTTAATGTTAGGTAATCCAGTAACCATGTTAAGACATCTTCATATAATTTAAAGAAAAGGTATGCTGAGGTAGTTTTTTTTTTTTGCCTTTACTATACCCATAAATGATAAAGGTTCCAAATCTTAAGTTAACACTTGTCAGTTATTTACTGACAATAGTATCTGCTGTCGTGGGTTGTGTTAGTCCCCTAGTATCATCAATTTGCAGCTGTGAACTATTCTATTCTGGATAAATTGCCATTGGTAACAGAGCAGCTTAATTTCTGGTTGGTAACAGACAGTGGCACTATATTGACATTTACCATAATATTTGAAATATATATATTTATAAAAGAGAATGTAATTGCTATAATAGCTGTTATTTTGTTGACACCAAAGCATTGCTAACTTCCTTAAACCGTGTATTTTTTCCCTCGCTTTGTAATTGTGCTTGGCTAATTAAAGAAGAACTTACCGTTATAATGAGGAACATCAGATTATAAAATTAATACTTATTCCTATTAATGTTGCTACACATGACTGTGTGACAAGTTTGTTAGAACAATACTTGTGAAAATTTGGGTTTCACAGAAGATAAAAGAGAATAATCTAGTTCACATACACTTATTTGCTCTTTCAGCAGAACCCTCTTAAAACAGAAAATTTCAACAATCAGTTCTAATTGTTCTCCTAAGTCTCAACATTCAGTGAGCAACATTGATCAAACAAATATAAGTATTGAATTGTTGTGTAACCACAGGTCAGTCTTGATCAACCACATCTATAACATGTAGCTGTCAATCAAATGATCAAGGAATGATCCATAGATCTATAGCTCCAGATATAACATACCTCTGGCTGGTTGAGAACCACACTACATATTTAGACATTTGTTGGTTTATTGTAGATGATGCAGTGTGCCAATTAAGTCATGTAGTATTCTTCATTATCCAGTTTATCTCTGACTATCTGGGCAAGGTGAACTTACTCTGTGACAGCTGTTGTTCTTCTGAATTTATTATTAGTGCTGCATGTTAAGGTGGTAAGCTGGCAGAATTATTGGCACATCGGCACATCAGACAAAATGCCTAATTGCATTTCTTTTGGCTGTATGTTCTGAGTTCAAATTTCACTGTAGTCAACTTTGCTTTCCATTCTTTCAGGACCATTAAAATAAGTACCAGTTGAACACTGGGGTTGATGTAATTGACTAGCCCTCTCCCACAAAACTTCAGGCATTGTGCCTATAGAATTATTAGTGATGCGTGTCCTAGCACTATGTTTGGGGCTAATGACAGTCTGTACTGAGTGCTTCTTAGGTTAATATTTAGTAATGCTCTGGGTGTTGTCATTGTGTCTATTTGTTTGAGGATGATTGTTCATATAGTGTCCAGGACTTTCAGGGTTTGGGCTTGTTGCAGTTATAAATTGTGACCCTTACATGTTTTTTTTTTCAGTAATTTTGCTGCCAGTGTTTAATCATTGATCAAAGACTTCCAGCCATGACTATTTCATTTTTTTTTATGTGTGTCCCAGCACTATGTTTGGGACTACAACTACATTTTCCAATGTAGTCTTCCATTTTTAAGATAGCAGTATGTGATCTGAGCCTGTTGTTTCTAGTAGGTCTGGTAACCATGTAGAAGTTCCTTTGTTAGCTTATAAGCTTTTTCCTTGTTTCATTGTGCAGATGGTCTTTAGGATCAAAGGCCTTTCAGTTATGACCATCCCATCTTGTGATTTGTAGAGTGTATTGTCATTTGTAGAGTGTACTGTTATTTTTACCAGATTATGTGGTCATATAAAGACTTCCATAGCTAGTCCTCCACTTCCAAGGTGGTGTTGGGTGAGTGGTTGCTATTCTTTAGGTCATGTTAACTCTTTTGATAATGAAGAAGCTTTATGGAGGAAAACAAAAAAAAAATGAAAATAACCTCCCCCTCTGAAAAATGAAAAAAATTGATACATTGTTATAAGGGTAAGGTACTAGATTACTGCCCAATTAGGATTAAGTTCAAATCTCACTACAGCTATTGCATTTTGCAAACACATACTATTACAACTGTAGATAATGCCAGTTTGTCAGTTATACATGCTAATGAGGGAGACTATATAGTTGCTTGTCTTGCTAGAAATGACAACTAAATTTTCCTCAAAGTACATTACTTTTTTAAAAAGGAAAATCTCATCAATGTAGTCTTTGATATACAATGTCTAAAAAAGATCAAAACATAAGGATGGTCATGATTGGAATGTCTTTGATTATAAGTTTATCTTCTATAACAAGACTGCTTTGGGGCTAAGCTACAAATGCATGTACCTTGTTTATTTCAAGATTGAGGGCCTAGCAGTAGAAAGGATATTCATATATAAAAAACAATTGCACTTATACACAAAATATTGATTCCAAATTTTGGCACGAGGCCAGCAATTTCAGGGATGGGGGCAGGTCAATTATATTGACCCCTGTGTTCAAGTGGTACTTATTTTATCGACCTTCCCGCCAAAAGGATGAAAGACAAAATGAACCTTGGCGGAATTTGAACAAAAATGGACAAAATGTTGCTAAGCATTTTGCCTGGCAGGCTCCTGATCCTGCCAGCTCACTTCTTTTCCCATAAAATATTAAAATAATAATCCAGCTATGCTACTATAAGAATATGTGATGTAAGAAAATTAAACAAATATTTCTCTTCTTATCTAATTGTTGTTATGTGAACCTTTGTGAAAGATGTTTTTTAGTCAAAATATTGTTTATCTTCTTTTTCATACCAGGTTCACCAAGAATCTATCACCTGACAAAATCAGTTTGAGTGCTCTGCGAGGTGAAGGAGAACTTGCTAATTTAGAGCTAGATGAGACTGTGTTGATGGATATCCTTGAACTTCCTACCTGGCTCAAATTGTCCAAAGCTATTTGTAACAGGGTGGCCATAAAGGTGAGTCATTTTCATAGATTTTAAAAAAATATTTGACCTGATTCAGTCATTAGACTACAGCTTTATTGGGACACTACTCTGGAGAGTTTCATTGGTCAAATGGACTCCTGTACTTATTTTATTGGTCACTTTTTGCAAAACTACTAAGTTATGGGAGACATAAGCAAACCAATGCAGGTTGTCAAGGGGTTAGTGATAAACACAAAGATGCATATATGAACACACACACACACACATATGCACACTAAAGCATACACTCACATGTGATAGGCTTCCACTCCTTTTCCATCTTCCAAATTTACTCACATGGCACTGGTCAGCCCAGGGCTATAGTAAAAGATAGTGTGCAAGTTGCCATTCATTCATTGATCCCCACCTTACACGCCACTCTGTTGTTCACTCATTGACTCGCTACCACCACCACCACCACCACCTTACTCTTCACACTGTTGTGTCATTCATTCATTGCCTTTCCTTAACTTTATACACCACTCTTGTATTATTCATTCTTACCCTGTCCACAGCCTTCCCAATTCTGATGTGTTTTTCATTCTTTGTTTCCTCACATTACACATCTTTCTGTCATGTTGTCTATCCATTACCATATCTTATATTCTATGCCACCCTTTCTTGAATGTAGTCCTGTTGTCCCACTTATATTTTTCATTTATGGTAGGTATATCATGCTATCTGGTTCAACCAGTAGCTGACCTATTAGTGTCTTTAGTTTTTTCAGTATCTGTTACTTGTATTCAGGCCAAGCATTACTTTGATCTGCTGGTGCATTAACATCCCATATACTTCCTTAGTTGTCAAAAATTAAACCCACTGACAATTCTGCCTTCATTTTTCTAACATTTAGAAGCCCCATTCCAACCTAGATGCCATACTTCTCCTATTACCAGCATTCAAATCTTTCATCTGAATTCTCTGCGAGACACAAATCTCAGAATCTCTCTCCACAATTCATCTCTGCTATCCAGGCTACAATCTACAATTAAATTCCACTTTGAAGGTGGTATGTGCCTCTGTGTAGATTCCACCCTCATTGTAACTCATCTCTCTACCTAGGTATCAATAACAAAGCCTTCTAGTTTTCTGGTTCAAAGTCTCCCTCATTCACTTCTCTCAATACATCTGCTTCCTTACCACTCTCTGAACTTTTCCAACTACCAACAATTTATCGATCATATTTCTTTCTGTATCAAACACATCTATCTCATTCAGTCTTCTCTAAAGTTATTGGTGTCTCTGACTTCAGATTCTCTTCTCAGCTTTCACACTTATACTACACTGATGCTGTTAATGTAGAAACCAAATCTTTTGCTGTCTTCTGCTCTCTACATCATAGTCTGAAATACTTAGAGAAAATTATCCGCACCTGCAAACTAGACAGCTCTTATTCAGTATTGCAATTCCTGCAAAACCATCATCTAAACTATGACTCATGCCTCCATGCATTGCACAGCTCTAAATCAACCTCCCAAATTGCAACCAATCCTTTTGCTCACTTCCTGTGATGATTCTGCAAACAACCCATCAAATAATGAATCAAAGTTGCTAAGATTTTAATGAAAAATAATATAAGACAATACTAGACTACCCATGACTTGTTGGGTCACTGATAGTTCAGATTATAAAACATTGAAGCTGATTTCCACATTGATTATTTTACAGCAGGGGTCACCAAACTTTTTTCATAGTGGGCCAGATATAGCTAAAAGAATACCAAGCGCGGGCCAGATAAATAGTTTGTTTAATTCACTGCAATATAGAATACACTGAATGTACACAAAAAATGAAGACAGTCATCCTATTTATTTATCAATACATAAAATACACAAAATAATAAAAACAATAAACCTATTTTACTTTGTTCGATGTATTGGCTTCACACACTTCATTTTTGAAAAAGTTTACTCACAAACATAAATTGTTTCAAAAACTGATGCCATACCTGAGGCAAACTTTTTCAATTTTGAAAACTCATCAGCTGGCAAGCAGTGAATAAAATTCAATGAGTTTTCCTTCTCTGTGCTTCTCTTTCAACAAGGTATTAGCTTGCAAGTCAATAAGTTCTAGTTGTAGTTCAGTTGGCATGTTATCAAGATAACAGCCAAAGGGATTCTCAAACAAAAGAATTTCATTCTCAATTCTGTCAAGATCTGAAAATCTTTGAGAAAAATGCTTAAAGTCCTGAATAATTTTTTTCTGAAACTCAAGGTTAACATGTTCCACATTTTCTGTGCAAAACTCTTGAAAACACTGAAAATGAGAGAAGTTTCCTCCTTCAAGTTGTGCTTCAAACAATGACAGCTTTCTCAAAAATGCTGTAATAATTCTGTAGAGATCACAGACAAGGTTATTCTTTCCTTGCAGTTTTAAATTCAATTAATTCATATGAGAAGTGATGGCAACTAAAAATGACAACTTTGATAACCGAGAAGGATCTGACAACTGTGAATCAGCTCTATTCTTTTCGGCGAGAAAAAAATCTATTTCTCTTTGGAGCTTATAAAAACGAAACAGGACTTTACTGCAACTGAGACATGTTACTTCTGTGTAGTCAGGCAAGTCACAGAAATTAGAATACATTTTTTCAAATAAAGCCTGGGATTGTTGGTGATTAAACCAATGTTTTTCTGAATATAGTTCACCACAGTTGTAACCGGTTTTAGTATTCAAGAAATATCTAAGTGTTTTCCACAGAGTGCTTGCTGATGTATAATGAAGTGTATAAACAGAGCTCTCAGAAGTTGAAGCTCCTCCAACTTGGTCTGAATCCACCCTACCAAACCCTTCCTCACTCCTGCCATGTTTTTTTCCTCCATCGACTGTAACACACTGAAGCTGATTCCACTGAAGGTTATAGTTTTGCAAAGTTTTCTGCACCTCTATGATAATATCTTCTCCAGTTGTTGTTCCATGTATATTGCAAACGGATGCCATTTCTTCTATAATCTCAAAGTTGCAATTAACACCACGAATGAACACAAGAGGTTGTGCCGTACTAGAGAGATCACTAGACTCATCCATTGCAAGAGAATACCACAAAAATTTCTTAACTTTCTCATGTATCTGTAACTGTATATTCCCTGTATATTATGGCACGTAAAATATATAGCGCATGACGAGACTGACTCAGTATACATATGACATGCGTAATCTAAGAAGTGTAAGAAGCAGTATAAAAGCATGTTTATTTATTTCAGCATATGACGGCAGGCTGGACAAATTGACATCGCGGGCTGGATCCAGCCTGTGGGCTATTGTTTGGTGACCCATGATTTACAGCATCTAATAGAAATAGAACTTCTGGGATAAACTTGAACTCCAGTAACAACATTTATTTATGGCAAATGTGCACACTTCTACAAAAATGCAAAAGGAATTGTCATATAATGTAAACATAAAATTAATAGAAGCAATTTTTCCATTTCAGGATTATGTTACTTTTGGAGTATTTTCTCATTATGCACTGTTTTGGCTATTTGGGAAGGTACTCCCCCCAAAAACCCTGCGTCTTGGGAATCTGTGGTCTGATTTACGTGAAACTTGTTTTATTCTGTTTGTATTAACATTTCAGGGGTACCTTACTTTCAGAGTATTTTCCTATCATGCACTAGTTTGGCTGTTTTCAATTCCAGACAAGCGCACAAACAAAACTGGCATGACTACAGATGTGTACCCTCACTGACTTTGTTCCTCATAGCTTCCAGAAAAATGGATTCTTTTTAATAAAATTTTCAACAAATACCACTTAGGTACTGTGGATTTAGATTATTTAGGGATTTATGGGAAAGAATTTTTTGAAGGGGTAGGGAGAGGAGTTTCAGAAAATTCACATGGTCTGACTTTTTTCCCTCATAACTTTTAGGAAAATGGATATCTTTTAATGAGATTTTGTACAAATATCTTTCAAATGGCATTGGTTACAATTATAAAGAAATTTATGGGGAAAGTCTTATGGGAGAATCTTCCAAAAAATGGAGTTTGGGATCAGGACAACCAAATATATTGGAATTACTCTGTTTTGACAGGGATTTTCTCCATTTTTTTAAACCACAGCCTTCGAAATGATGTGGGTGGGGAACATCTTTTTATGAAAAAATGGTTTTCAAAATTTTTTTTGTACAACTTATCATCCCACTCTTGACTGATTTTGGCCAATTTTTTGCACTTCAAAACCATGGAATGAGCCTTTTTGGTAAAAAAAAAAAATGTTAATATTTTCAGAGGAAAAAGTGAGTGGTTTGAGGGATTTCATCACCTTGCTCTCCAGAATTCTTCATTGCCAGCATAAATCAGCTACTGATGAAATAGCAAAATCGTGTCGATAATTTAGGTGCATACTTTGATTAACTGCATTGCTTTTTGTTGAGATAAAGTAAAATAAACTTTCAGTTTAAAATCAGACATTTCATTCTTAATGACTTGATATGTAGAAGCTCCCTGCTGGCTTGTTGAGAGTTAAATGTGTACTGTCATCTTGATGGCTCTGCAAATCAGATGTATTATTTAAACTGTCAAAACTGCCATATTTACTGTTCAAGCTGTCAATTTGATCAGATGTACTCTTTGAAAACTACTCTGTGTGTGGTTTAAATTACCAGCTGAGTCTGAAATTGAAAGGAATTTGGTTCACTATAATTTGGTGTGTTTCTTTTTAATTTGTAATTTACTCACTGTCATTTTTTTCTATACTTACTGACATATTTATATATACACAGATCCTATCCACATACACATTATATAACCACACAACTCATAACTGTAAATGTACATAAAACATGTCAATATGTATATGATATTAATTGGCCTATATTTATATATATATATAAATAAGATAGTGGTACGACATTGCACCAATATTTACTTGAAATAGCAGTCGATAATATACAAGGCTATAGTAAAGCTTCACTATATATATATACTGGCAAACTTGTTAGTGAGTGGTGAACATAAAAAATTTCATCTTACCTGTAGGAAGAACATTAAATAAATGTACAATCCAGATGCAGATAATCTAGGTTTTGAAGTTTGCAAATTATGTTTAACATAAATTTGATTAGTCCTCATTGGCTAGATTCACCTAGACAAAATCTCAAATGTCACTACATCAATACCAGTATATACTTGTCTGAGATGCCTAGCCGTTAACAGACCGAAAACAGTGTAAAAGTTTTCAAAGAAAATATTATTAAATAGTGCAATACAGTAGTATTGCTTCCCAGTAAAACAAAGCACCATCAGGTTAAAGTATATATATATATATATATATATATATAAAATATTATTTGAGACAAAACCACTATTTTGCAAAACAAACAAGGAAAGACTTAATCAATACATAAAATTTAATAAATAGTCAATAAAATTGGATTTAATCCTAAATCTGATTTTTTTTTCCCTGTAAATTTGGATATATTCCCTAATATTTATTATTATATATATATATATATATATACACACACATAAATGTATAATGGTGTGTGTTTCGGGTTACTCTAACTCCTCCCACACCGTCCAACCGATTTTAATGATTTTTGGCACATAGGTAGATCACATGCCATGAAGTTCAAATAATGCCAACATTTTTTGAAAACTTGCTAATGCCCAGTTGACATCAAGTTTGTGAGCTCAGTTGGGCATCTGGAAATTCCCATAACAATGTTATTTTTCCTGCAGCTTTTGCATTTTTTGTCTGATTTTAATGAAAATTGATGAGTGAGCAAGGCTCAGGGCAGTGAGTTGATGTCAGTATATTGCATTGACAAAAAATTGATAATTGCGCCTGAGCAGTGGTTTTATAAAATCAATAGGTTTTTTGCATGCAAACACCCAGAGGGATTTTATTTTTGGCCGTAACTTTTATATTTTCATGTTAATGGTCACATAGATTCTATTTTATGACATAACCTTAACACCTTTCTTTGGATTTTGCTGAAATTGGACTTGCTGATCAATTTTGTATAGAGGGTGGCATTAAGGGGAGAGAAATAAACATCACTTTCAACGGGTCGAGGTACAACCAAAAGTTTGACTGCAATTTCAGACGGTCCAGTATGTAGGAGTATGTCGAAACCGTTAACCAGATAAAATCCCTGCCAAACTAGATATAACATCTTAATGGGTAATAGTTAACATGAGGAACGTAAAAGATTTCAATACAAGTTCAGAGGTAGGCTTAACTTCAACATGGAAAACACGAGTTCAATAGCTAGGATACACACACACACACACACATACACACACACACACACACCACACACACACACATATATCATCATCATCATCATCGTCGTTTAACGTCCGTTCTCCATTAAACGACGATGATGATGATGATGATATATGTGTGTGTGTGTGTGTGTGTATGTGTGTGTGTGTGTGTGTATGTGTGTGTGTGTGTGTGTATCCTATATATATATATATATATATGAAAATTATTTTAATGTCTGCTTTTCCATGCTTCGATGGGCCATTATATATATATATATATATATATATATATATTTGGGTGGGGTTTGGTATGTATGTAGATACATACATACATAGACATTGTGTGTGCATGTATGTGTGTATGCATAAATGTTTTCGATTTGGCCTGTAATTACAGAAACAGAATGTATGTGTAACTGTGTGTGAAGGTTTTCAAATATCATCTGTTGTCATACAATGATATCTTGACCTTTTCAAAGCCAATGTTGTGTTGTTAATGATAGTCCTCTACAAAGTAATGTGTGTCCACTGTAGACCAACAGGATAATGCTAACCTCCATTCTGTATTACTACAGTTAATGTCACGTTGCTGCACTTTTGTGAATGGCATTTGTATTTTGGTAGTTTAGTAGTATTTTATCATTCCTCATCACCACCACCACCACCACCACCACCACATCTGCTGCTGGTGTCTCTATTATTGCTGAAGTAACACAGCCACTGCTGCCAACACCACCATGCTCCCTTCCTCCCCCTACTTTCCCTTCTCCTCCTCCACCACTCTTACCATTCCTACCAACCACTGACTCCAGTACCACTGCTGCCATGACCATTGCCATCACAGCTACCACCACCTTCACCACTGCCTTTGGTGCTGTTGCACTACCACCACCATAACATAACTAGAATTTTTGTTTTGTAGTTTTTCCTTTTAGTTTCTCTCCCAACACTTCCTTTCTCCTTCCTCCTCTCCCATCTCTTTCTTTCTTTTCTGTCTTCATTTCTTTTCAATTTATTCAGTTTCAGCCATAATTAGTTCTGCTGTCACAGCATTTTTTGCTAAAATGTCCTGGAGTGATTTTCCTCATAGACCTGTCTGCCACGTCAGAATTGATAATGGTGGTGGTGCCACATAAAAAGCACTGGTGTTGGTTCTACATAAAAAAATCACCTGTGCTGGTGCTATGTTAAAAGCACTGGTGCTGATGCCATGTAAAATGCACCCAGTATGCTCTGTGAAGTGGTTGGCATTAGGAAGGACATCCCACTGTAAGAAGCCATGCTAAAACAGACAATGGAGCCTGGTGAAGCACATGGTTTCATCAGCTCTGTTCAAACTCATGCCAACATAGAAAACAGACATTAAATGATTATGATGATGATGATGACATGGTGTGTATGGCACTCCTGCTTTTGATGGCTGCATTAGCAACATAAATAAAGTAGAATGTACACCACTTGATCATGGTGTATATCTTGCACTCTATGGTGCTTGTATATCCCTCAGTACCTCTGCCAGTCACTGTACTGTATGTCATGGCCAGTTTTGAGAGTAGCACTGCTACTCACATGGTTATTAGCAATTAGTCAGTAATGTAGTTTTCCCACCACTTTTAGTGATCAGTGAATGTTATAGCTTGTTGTTTAACCCCAAGTCATCCCTGTTTGCGCCGATCTATGAGCAGTGGGAATTCAACTGTTTCATCCTGTCTGTAATTTAAGGAATACATTATCTAAAATGAACTTTTTTTTAAAGGTAGTATGGTTGATTTGATTGAGATTTGGCTACTACTGCTAGTTGTTCAAGAGATTGTATGGAAGCCTTTTAATTGACCATAAGGAAGCTCTCATACAAAGATGAAATGTCATATGTACTTTATTCATTGAGTAATTATTACATGTATTACCACACACACATACCAATAATATTTATTAGGTTGTCAAGGAAGTTCTTGCGGTTTTTAACCTTTAAATTCAGATGCACATATCTTGGCTCAAACAAAACTTTATTAATTGAAATAAACACCATCAGAATCAACACACTTTTGCCAATGTGAAACAAGTTTATTTATGCCAGTAGCATAAAAATCCTGTGTTCTGGTGGTGATGAAGTCGTTGAAGGCATGTTTGGCATCATCTTGGTTTTTGAAGCATTTCTCACACAGGAAGTTGTCAAGATGTTTGAAAAAGTGGTAGTCGGTAGGTGAGAGGTCTGGTGAGTATAGCAGATGAGGCAGAGTTTTGTAGCCCAATTTGTTCAACTTCTGCAGGCTCAGTTGTACGACGTGTGGCCGAGCGTTGTCATGGAGAAGAATTGGTCCTTTTCTATTGACCAATGCTGGCTGTTGTCAGAGTTTCTTATGCATTTCATCCATTTACTGACAGTACTTCTCTGCCATAATGGTTTTGCCTGGATCCAAAATACTGTGATAGATGAGACCGGCTGCAGACTACCAAACAGTCACCATGACCTTCTTTTAGTGCAACTTTGGCTTCGGGAAGTGCCGTGGAGCTTTGTCGGCGTCCAACCACTGAGCTGAGCGTCGTCGGTTGTCGTAATGAATCCACAGGTCATTCTTGTTGCGTAAAAGAAGGGAAGACGACGCTTCAAAATGGCAATTTTTTTGGTTGTCGTTCAGTTTGTGCGGCACCCATTTCACAAATATTTTTGTTTTTCCAATCTTTTTCAAGTGTTTGGAAATTGTCGTATGCATTACGTCTAATTCAGAAGCAAGCTCTCGAACAGTTGTGCGTGGATTGGCTTTGACTAAGGCTCTTAGTTGATCGTTGTCAACATCTGATGGCCGACCACTATGCTTATCAACTTCAAAACTCTCATCACTGCTATGAAATTTCTTGAACCACCATTGTGCTGTACATTCATTAGTGGTTCCTGAGCCAAACGCATTGTTGATATCGCGAGCTGTTTTAGCAACTTTTCGACCTAGCTTGAACTGGAAAAAGAAAATTGTGTGAATTTGTTTTTTGTCCATGTTGTATTCAATGTTCTGGAAAAAATGGCCTAATTATTCAAAAAGAAAAAGAGTAAAACAATTAGATAGAGCAAAAAAAAATAAACGGGCTTTAAAATGATATATAAAGTCAAAGTAATTTAATGAAAATTAATTTGAATATACATCGTTTAAAACCAAAATTAAAAATTCTGCAAGAACTTTCTTGACAACCTAATAGTTTTTGGCTGAGTGTCAGATCACAGCACATTCTTTGTCTTTTCTAAGGTTTAACACTTTGATGTGTGATCCCTTAGAAAGAGCTGATTTACTTTTAGGACATTGGCATATGGAGTGGAAGATGCTATCTTGATACCACACAGATGAAGTGATTTCATCTTCAAAGTAGTAAATTGGGTCTGTGTTAGTTGGCCTCATAAAAAAAATTCCATGATGTAAGTTTGGGTTTGGAAATGAAATCTATCTTCAGAAATGTTAGTTTAATGTTGTCAGACTTGTTCTTGGATAAACTGGAATTTAATATGTAGTTGTGATTCTATGCTAGTAGTTAATATTTGTTCATTTGAGTTGTAATAAACAGTCTGTTCCAAAGGACATTTGGGCCGATGACACTGGATAACTTCCAAAAGTCTCTGGCAGTGTTACCGAGGAGCCTTACCCGTTCGGGATAAGCTCACTAGACACAGCCATCCCGGCACATCGGCCTGTCCAAGGTGCGAGCAGGACAGGGAAACCGTCCTGCATGCTATCATTCAGTGCCTAAAAGTGTCAGAAGTATGGGCTTATGCAGAACACCTGTTGTCAGATGCAGGAAGAGTACAGTTGTCATCTGAGTCAATTCTAAAAATTGACCCACCGGATTTCCTTATGAAAGAAGGTTAGAATGGTTTTCTCGTGGTAATAGCAATTGCAAAGGAGGTGATATGGAAGTTGAGAATGAAAGGATTGGTGACAGGCAGCTTCATCTCTGGTCTCGGTTTGGTAAAATTTTTCACCTTTCACCTGAAAAGGAATGTGGGGCTCGAGAGAAGATGCCTTTCAATGAGAATTTACAAAGATAGATGGGCATATGTAGCACGAATGCTGTGTGTGAAAGATACTGCATGAACATGTCATAAAGCTTACCAACAGGTAATACAGTTCTATATTTACGCCATGTGCCCATCGGCATATGGCATAGTGATTAAGAGTGTGGGCTACTAACCCCAAGATTCCGAGTTCGATTTCAGGCTGTGACCTTAATAATAATAATAATAATAATAATAATAATAATAATAATAATAATATCATCATCATCATCACAAAATACCTTAGAAATGAGAACCCAGGTTCAAAATTTCCCCAAGACATCTGATGAAGGGTGGAGGGTATATCAACCGAAACGTTAACAACAAACAAGATGAGGACAAATATCCGTCAAATGTAAATAATGTAAATAAGTTACCAAAAGGTGTCAGTAGTGGAACAGAGCTCATGGGGTTGGAGCTAAAACCTGTTCTCCTGCCTCATTTCTTGTTTGTCAATTTGTTTTGTAATTTGTGTTACCATCCGATTTTCCATTTGATTTCATTGTAAATTTTTATCTCTCATTTTGTGTGTCTGACCCCAAATCAGGCTATATTGTCCCCTCTATGTTGTCCCCGTGTGGGCAATAAAAAAACAAGTAATAAATTAGTTATGGTTTTCTTAAAATGTTATCTGTTTCTTTTATAGATTCAATGGACTAAACTGAAAACACAGCCCATCTGCCTGGTAAGTAACTACATGTATGTATGTGTGTATGTGAAAGAGAGAGAGAGAGAGTATATTGGTATGTGTGTGTGTGTGTGTTTCAGTGGGTTTGTATGTATATATATATATATATATATATATATATATATTCAACAACAAATTGAGGAACGGCTATAATAGGCCGTTCGACCCACTAGAAAAAGCAGCCAGGGCTCCAACCGCAAATAGTAGTAATTCTGGAATCAGATGAAAAATTAAAAAACATTTACCCTATTCATCTTTAGACAATGCATTGTTTCAGGGTTTTTTTAATGGTAAACCAGCCTGATTAAATTAAATCAAGTCAATCTTCCAAAGGCCAACGCAATTCATCAGTAAAGGAGCCAGGAGGGAGAGAAATATATATATATATATATATATACATCTGTATATATATACATCTGTATATATGATTTTGTGTAGATTTGTGTAGGTTTTGCAAAGTTTTATTGCTTGATCCCTCAATTTATGCTTATCTTTCTACTCTGCTGTAAATTATGAGATTTTCCGTATATGACATATGTTTTTAATTTCTGAAAGAAAGATATATTCAATTTTAGTGAGGTAATCCACAAAGTTGTGGCGGATTTATAGTATAGAAAATATGATATAAAACAGCAGAAACAGAATTCACTTGATGTAGCAAATCAAATATGTATGGATGGATTAGGATAAAGTTGCTTCTGAATAAGCATGATCTTTTGGAAAACTTTCTGTACTCTGTAACAAAAATACAGCTATGTATGATCACCTTTTACGAATGTTGATGTATTTATGTATTTTCTTGTAAATTCTAGTACCTGGATGAAGTCGTTTTGGAAGTGGAAACATGTGAAGAACCAAGATCTCCAAACAATCCTCAAATGCCGACTTCTAATGTCAGGTGAGTAGTTGAATTAGTGTTTCCAAATAGAATGTTATATAATGATAATAATGAAATTATTGTATACAGTGCTCTGGTGCACCACAACTTGTCAAAAGTGCATATAAAGCATATGCAGTAATGTACAAATGTCTGGAAAGTGAACAGTGTATGAGTCAGATACATGCTTGTGTGTGCATGGAGGGGAGAAAATCAAGTGCAGTGTTGGCGAATCTCAGGAAGCATGGAAGTTTTGAAGGATGCAGTGCTCCAACAACTAACAACTGATGCCGGCAAGTTGTTCCATACTTCAGCAACTCTTAGCGTGAAAAAATGTTTCCGAAAGTCATGGGAGCTGTACTGTTTTCTGACTTCATTGTATGTATGCTGTAGTAGCATGCCTTTCCCTGATATCATTCTGATAGTGAATTTCACTCTTTCTAGAATGAATTCTAACTTCAGAAAAAAAAAAACGGTATAATTGGACCAACTTAAAACTGAATCCATTATTTCAAAAACACTTCTCCCATTGATATTGTGATTCTAAATCTATTAAGTCCTCATTTTGGCATAGAATATTAACCAGCTTCCATCTTACATTCCTCTTCCCTTTTAGCTAAATAGACCTGATGCATCATATCATATTTAATTTCTAATCTTCCTGATAACATTTATATCTTCTTTTTTTTTACATCTAGTTCCCAGTTATCCATTTACCAGCAACTAATCTGTGTTGGTTCAAAAATGAACATCAAAACAGCTAATTACTCTTGCTTATAAACCTGAGATATTCTGTGTATGTAAGAAATCAATACTCTTTTTATTGGTGGTGGTGGGTGAGCACTGACAATGGAGCACTCATATTTAGATCAGTTTCTTTAACACTCTGCGTTCAACTTCGGCTGGGGTTAATTTTGACTTTGCCATTCATCTCTCAGGGGTTGATAAAATAAACACTAGTAGTTTGTGAGTGTGTACTACCGATAAAAGTACTTGTTAATAAAAAGTATTGATCAATAAAAGTACTTATCTCAATCTATTAGTTCTGAAATAATCTCCAGTTTTGTGTGTCCTGAGAGTGTTATTTGCTATTGTTGTTATCACCATCTGTCTCTTTGCTCTTCTGTCTGTCCATTCCTCTCTCTCTCTCTCTCTCTCCTCTCTCTCTCTCTCTCTCTGTCTATGAATTAGATGACATCGCTACTTACTTAGGCTCTTGTCACTTTATCTTGTGAAGCCCATCATCCCGAGACTTGACCTCTATCCTTCTATTGACTTCATTATTCTTGTTCTATATGTTGTTGTTGCTATCACATTCATTCATTTGGGAGTGGTACTAGTCAAGTTTGTAATAGTGTTACCGTGTCACTGAAGACTGAGTCTTTGGATTCTCCTCTACCACATTCTTAGCAATAATCATCATTGCTACCGTCACCACACCACTACCATCACCACCATCACTTCTACAACCATACCCCACCACGATAATTTTCTGTTCATTTTCTTCCCCAAATTAGCATGAGTTGGATTAAATTTATTTAGGTAGTATCCTATGGCCAGATAACTCTTCCTATCACCAATCCTTGTTTTCAAGTAAGATATTTTTTGCATTGGTTTTCACTTGATAGAAATTATGAAACCATCAAGCTTTGTCATGTTAATTTATGGGAGACATAAACAATATCACCATTTTGCTCAAACAGTATCTTTGTGAAGACTTGTGGAAAGCAAATATTTCTATAAACATATATGCACATGCACACCCACCTACACACATATACATATCTATTAGTCGACTGACTGATCAATTCATTGATTGATCAATCCATCCATTGATCCATCCATCTGTCCCTCCGTCTGTCTGTCCATACATACATATAATAGGCATCACAATGTGTTGACTGACCTGAGGCTAGAGGACTAGGCTACCCAGCAAGACTAAACCTGAAACCACATAGTTGAGAAGCGAACTCCTTACTCCATACAACCATGATACAGTGGCAATAACATTCTTAATTCTTTCCAAAGCTTTTATTGTTAGCTTGCTTTTAAAAGTAAGATAAATAAATGCCAATAGACATATCCCAAGAGAGACAGAAGCATGGTAGTCCAAAAACAAAGTGGAGAAGATTCACAGAAATGAAGCACTGACAGCAGTTACATCTGGGCACAACTGCAATGCATTGCCAAAGATCGAGACAGATGGAGATCTCTTGTTGGTGCCCTTTGCTCCACATTAGGTCAAAGGAATGGATGATGATGGTGAAATACAATTAGTAGTGTTAAAAAATGCAGAGAGAGGAGGCTGGTATTTATTTTACTGACACAAGGAAGGATGAAAGGTTAAGTTATCTCCAGACAGAATTTGAACTCAAAACAGATAGATGAGACTAAATTCTTGTCAAAAATTTCATATAGTTTGTTGTGTATAACATATGGACATAGCTTAGTGTGTAGCACATAACACAGAGACTTAGTCACATCAGCTAAATATATAAACACACAAGGGTGGGGGCATTATATGTGTAATACAAAGGGTGTAACACAGACCTAGGATCTTATTTTTTGTACAAATGAAATGTTTATCAGTATTAAGTTGAACTGACTGAAATGTGATGTGTATGTGTCATTTGTCCTTTGCTTTCATCTGATTCTATACTTGAAGGCCGGGGAAATATGGTTTTGTGGAACGAGCTATCGACGGAATCTATGTTCACATTAATTCAGTCCAAGTCAACTTCCGCTCGAAAACATTCCAGGCATCCTTGCAGGTGAGTAAAGCAGTTTTTATTGTTAGTGACTAAATATGTAAAATATTTCTGTGTACTTTGCTGGTCTGTAAGACATCAGTCCTGGTGAGAGTGGGCGAGTGTGGCATCCTCATCATTTTTGTTGTCATCACCACCCTTACATGAACATCCATGATGTGATGTCATACCTCTGAATAACCACTCACTGTCCTGCTTTTGACATCACCTTTTGGCCTGTCAGACATAGCTTCCAATCTTATTCAAAACCCTTCCTCCTTCTAACTGAGCTATAAATATGTGTGTGTATATATATATATATATATATATATATATAATATATATATATATATAATATATATATATATTATATATATATATATATAAATTCTTTGTTCACTTCTCTCCAAAAAAGCTCCTCACTGTTCAATCATAAACATATCTGTTGTTGATAAAGGTTTATATCCAAATTTGCAAACTTGTTTAACAAGAAAAAAAAACAAAACAAAAGAACAAAAACGAAAACAAACAAACTTGAAAAAATAACGAAAGAAGATGCAATAAAGACAGTTTCTGGTTGTTAAGACAAAGGTGTAGCTCCAGTTTGAATATTAGATTTGATTTCTTTTGAAAATCATTTGAAACTTAGTGTATTTGGACTAATATCATCTGAAGTTAAGCAAAAACAAACACGAAGAACAAGGGCTATTCCATGAATGGCCTGGAACAAAGACTGCCACAATTCACAAAGAACAAAGAGTTGTTGCAGAAATACCATTATTTTCGACTGAGACCAAAAAAAAAAAAAAAAACTCATTAGCGTCATCATCGTTGTTGTTGCCTTTAATATTTTATATATCCAAATTTACAGTTGAGACATGTAATGACAATCTGTTTTACTGTTTATTTCCTTTTTCTTTGGTAGATGTCTCGGGTGAAAGTTCACAGCGTGACCCCAACCTGGCAGGTCACATCTGACCTCCGTGTTACTCGCTTAAAAGATATTTCTCGAGGGGAGGTGATAATCTTTAAAGAGGTTGATTGGCAAGCAACTCGCATCGAAGCTCAAGCAGTTGACACGATGATGAAGGGAGTGATAACTCAAACACCAATTAGACTAATTGCCAATCAGGCCAAATTAAGGATTGCTGTGAAGAAAAATATGAATGGTAAGAGTATTCCAGATTTTTCATAATTTTATATCTTTAGAGTTTTGTTTTGTTTTGTTTTCTTTGTGATATCATAGAGAATCTATGTATGGAATAATAGTCGTGCACTTTGCCTCACTGATACCCAGAAAAGATGCATAGAATATAGGGGTCGGTGCCACTTGAAAAGTACCTTTGCTGGTGCTGCGTAAGCACACTTTTGCTAGTGGCACATAGAAAGCACCCAGCACACTGTAAAGGGATTGTTGTTAGGAAGGGCATCCGGCCATAGAAACCATGCTACAACAGACAATTGCAGTCAGGACAGCTCCTGTCAAATTGACCAACCCATGCCATCATGGAAAACAGATGATAGATGATGATGATGACGACGATGACGACGACGACCATTATTATTATTATTATTATTATTATTTAATGTCCACATTCCATGCTGGCATGGGTTGGACAGTTTGACTGAATTCAATGGGGCCAAGGACTGCATTATGCTTCAGTGTCTGCTTTGGCATGGTTTCTATGGCTGGATGCCCTTCTTAATGTCAGCTATTTTACAGTGTATAATGAGTGCTTTTTTTAGTGCTATTGGCACTAGTGATGTCATCATGTACCTTGCAAATCTGTGAAATCCAAGGAGAAGTGGGGTGGGGGTGTCTTTATGCTAGGAGATGAAGATTAAGGTATAAGAGAAGAGTGGGAACAGGTTGTTGTAGAGGAACTATATGGCTGCTTGTATTTAAGAGAGAGAGTGAGATTCAATTTAACAGTAGCTACAAAAAGAGAAATAATGGTGATGTGCCTTGATAGCACTTCAAGCTATGAGATAAGTAGTAGTGAGTTGGGACAGAAAAGCTAAGGGAGTGTGTGATGAGAGTTTGCAAAAGTGTATGGTAGGGGACAAGAGATAGGGGAAATGGGGAACAATAAAGTAGGCAACGGCTGTAAAAGATTGGGTAGGGTTTGAAAGGTGGATGGAAGGAATGATGGATATGGGAGTGGGGGAGATGACCAGTGTTGTAATGGTAAGCTATGTAACAATACCATTGCATGCTTGTATACAAGTGAGACATGGCTACTTTGAAGAGGACAGAATATCAATTCACTCTGATGCAAAGTGCCATAGAAAGATCCATGCTTGGCATATCATTATGAGAGCACATTTGAAATGAGATAATTTGAGAATGGATTAGAGTTAACGATGTGATCAGAGAATACTGAAAGCACAAGTTCCACTGAGCCAGCCATGTTGCAAGGTTCACAGACAACAAGTGGACCTGTGCACAAGAGATCAGAAAAGGCCACTTGGAAGGCCTTCACAATGGTGGGTAAATGATTTATTTAAGCAATTTGGGTCAAGATGGAAAATATCAAGACAGAATTGGAAGCACATTATGATCAGCAGTGTATAACAGCATCTGATGCTCTGGTTGAAACTGTGATACTGTGACATCATTGTACATAAACACATCCATATGTATGTTTATGTGTCTTGTTTCAGATTGTAGTATTGTTTCATCCCGAGTGATCCTGTTGCTAGATGATCTGCTATGGGTGCTAACTGAAACACAATTGAAGGCAGCTTTGCTGTATGCAACATCACTACAGGAAGTCATTGAGAAATCTGCTCGGCAAAGCAAGCAACTAGCAGCAGAGAAGTTAAAGGTATGTTATTTTTTTCTCTTTATCTCTATTAACTTTCTCTTATTGTCTCATATTTAACCCTTTAGCATTCAGATTACTCTGTCAGATGTAATGCATATTTATTAACATTGTTTCAAATGCATTATTTCATAGTAATGAGATTTCAATGATATGATTGTTTAATATTTGCTATGACATAGTAGAATGGATGTGTGATGCTGGATCTGGCCAGTTTGAACATAAAACATAGAATATTTGGGCAGGATATGGCTGGTCTAAATGCTAAAGAGTTAACATCCCATTTCTTATTTTTTTGTAGGTTTGTTTTTGAAAGATAATAGAGTAGAGTAATAGTAGAGTACTAGATTGAATACCTAACATTGAGTAAATTCTTATTGTAGCACTGCCTTTAATGGAACAAATCGATCCCTGAACTTATTCTTTGTAAGCCTAGTACTTATTCTATCGGTCTCTTTTGCAGAACCACTAAGTTATGGGGACGTAAACACACCAGCATCAGTTGTCAAACAATGGTAGGGGGGCAAACACAGACACACAAACAAACACACACATACACACACACACAACGGGCTTCTTTCAGTTTCCGTCTATCAAATCCACCCACAAGGCTTTGATTGGCCCGAAGCTATAGTAGAAGACACTTGCCCAAGGTGCCACACAGTGGGACTGAACTTGGAACCATGTAGTTGGTAAGCAAGCTACTTACCACACAGCCATGCCTGCACCTATGCCATGCCTGCGCCTATGCCATGCATGCGCTTATGCTGAGTTCAATGAAATAAATACCAAGTTTATTGGTGTCTATTCACTTGATTATATTTTTGTTTTATAGTCATAAAATTATATAGAATTATATTTAACATTGTGCTTTGTGGGGACTGGCCTGTCAAAGAAAAGACTCAACATTTCCTCTGCATGTTGTAAAAGGCAATTAAAAGACATAGAGGTAGAGTTTGCACTCTGACCTTGTAAAACCCTCACTGGCAACGACTACCAACACCAAACCAACCCATTGGTTGGAGGGTTGTCGCCTAAGTGGTGCTAAGGTGTCACCCACCAGGAGTAGGGAATTACCAACAAATAGTGGTAGATGCAGCAGCACACTGTTACAGTGCATGCCTCCATACTGCTACTGCTGCTACAACAACAACGACAACAACAACAATAACATTTAACATTGATCTTGCATGACATTGACTCATTCATGACTTGAATAATTATTCTCAATTGACATTTAGCTATTGATATTGTTTCATAGGGTAATTAATATTGATTGTTTCATTGAGTAATTAATATTGATTGTAATTATTGTCATCAAAAACTTGAGAAAGCACAGTCTAATATTGAGTTCTGTTATTCTCATGTAAACTGGGGCTACAGATTTTCACTTTAATATTTTCAGAAACAAGGCCATATTGCTTCAGACCAACTGAAAAGAATTCAGATGATGAAGCAGGCCAAAGGTGTTCATCCATCGAAGGCTTCTCGTGTGTTTACCAAGTTTGATGTTCTATCTACCTCGTATCACCTCATCACTAGTCGTATTGACTTGCATCTCTGTGATGATATGCAACCACGCAAAGGTAATTGATTAACTTCTTTCTGATTTCTTTCATTTTTCAATTACTGTGTCTCAGATATTTCTGTCTGAATCTACTTCAGATTCTTCAACCTGGCTGAATCTGCAGAACGCTTATCTACCAAACTGGAGGCTTATTAATTCCTATCTAATCACTCACATTGCAAATTATGAATGGCAGGTTCAGTTCATCTAATTACAAACAACAATACTGCACAAATAGAGGAGTCTATTCAAGGTTACTTGACCTCTGGAAATAGCAGTTAAATTTCCCTTAAATAACACCATATTATCTTTGATAAGTTGTGATGCTGTCTAAAACTACATTGGATTTTGTTGTATTAGATACTCAATGCTTGAATAAAAGAGATAAAAGCCTGGAATACTTTTGATCATAGGCTTCCTCGGTTAGGGTTGACTTGGGTCTAAACAGCTACGGCAGAAGATAACACAGGGAGGTATAATTTAATGTAGAATGTAAGATAGACATAATAATTGATCAGTATTTCAATAGATTGCTGTTTTGGCTCAAATCTTCTCTATGATATAACCTAGAGAAGTGATTGACTAACAATAATTTACAGTGTAGCTAGACACTAGCTGTATTCTAGAATTAAAGATATGCCGATGGCATTGCTTCAGTGCTTTTCCTTTGAGTTTAAATTACTATTGATTGAAGAATCAATCATTTCTAAAAAGTGATATTTTGTTAATATTTCTGTGGAATATGTTATTTGTAGGATATTCCTAAATATTGGTTGTATGTCTTTGAACAAGACTGATTAGTAAAGTTGTTTAACACCTATTTTCAGTGTCTCTTCTTAATGTTTTGGTAGATGAAACTATTTTTTACTTTGCTACCTTACCAGCTTTAGTTGCATTTGAGAAAGATGCGGAGTAAATTCACTGACTCCATCTTCAGTGACAGTCGAATGCTAATAATAATAATAATAATAATAATAATAATAATAATAATAATGATAATCATTTCTACTGGAAGCACAAGGCTCCAAATTTGGTGGAAGGGATTAAGTTGATCACATCAACTCCAGTGCATAACTAGTACTAATTTTATTGACCCTGAAAGGATGAAAGGCGAAGTTGACCTTAGTGAAATTTGAACTCAAAACGTAATGGCAGATGAAATATCGTTATGCATTTTGCCTGGTATGCTAACGGTTCTGCTGGCTTACCATCTTATTCAATGATAATAATAATAATTTAAATAATAATGTCCTTTTTGAGAATTCCTTGAGAGTGCTGAATTTGAAGCTCAGGACTGCATGGCACCTTGGGCAAGTGTCTTGTACTACAACCCTAGGCCGACTAAAGCTTTGTGAGTGGATTTGGTAGATGGAAACTGAAAGAAGTCCATCATACATATATATATATATATATATATATATATATATATATATATGTGTATGTGTGTTTGTGTGTGTGTATTACTGTTGCCTTGCTATAACATCTTGTGATTGAATGTCACTGTCATGTAAAAGTGTCCTTCATTTCCAATACTCTGTGGAAATGTGTGGTCATGGGGAAATATTAGCTTAATTGGAAATTGATGAAGGTTGGTATCCTACCTTAGAAAATCTGCCTTAACAAACTCTGTGACCCATGTGAATCATGGCAAAGTGGATGTCAAAATACTGATTTTTATGGTGATAATGATGACTATATAATTTCCCGTTGCATGCTTATAAGTATATGAATTTCTCATCAAATGTTTATAGTTCATTGTTTTGTATGGATTCCTCATTTAATGTTTTTAGCAGTTAATGTTGCAGCCATTCATTATTGTATTTTCCAGATTCAGCCACAACATTTTGTTCTAAAATTGAGGGTGGTGCCATGCAGGTGACTCTCAACAAGCTGTCAATTGATTATTATCCCTTCAATCCTGCAGGTAATTTAACTTATTTATTATATTCATCTTTTGAGTGGACTACTTGGCTGCTTTGTGTGATTTGCTTTGCTTTGTAATATTTCAAGATGTACACAAAAAGTTTGGTCATCTAACATTATTGGTTTGCATAACCTTTTGTGTATTTCTTTAATTTTGATTAATCACAAATTGGTGACTGAAATATTTGGAATAATTTTCTCTCCTTATCAGAAGAGAATGGATAAGTTCCATTGATATGAGATATTATTCTTGTGAGATAATAGTTAGTATGACTGAATTTCATATTGACAGTTTCAAGAATTGTCTTATAAGTATGGATTAACTATCAGAATTACACTATCTTAGTGGGGATAGCTGGACTCTATGTGGGAAAGTGTCATAATAGTTGGCTCTTGTGTTTGGTCAGATTATACGTATGGAACAGCTGTCAGAATAGTTAGATTTTATATGGATCAGCTATCTATATAACTAGACTATGTGTGAGACAGCTGTCAGGTCTTGACTGAGACAGCTGTGTAAAAGATCAGACTACATGAGCCAAAGTGAGAACTTCTATATAGTCATTTGACTTGCTAGGAGTAGCATTCAAATCTTTCTCTTATTGCATCATATTCATTTAAAAAATAGACGCTATTTTATCAGCTTTCACATTATGCAGTCAAGTTGTTGCAGTTTAACCCTGGGTTAACCCTGATCAAGCATACCTATGATCAAAGCCATTACAGCCATGACCATTCTGTCCTTCACCAATAATTCATTGTATATTAAATACAATGCTTGATCAGGGTTAAACTGCAACAACTTGACTGCATAATGTGAAAGCTGATAAAATAGCTATGCCTCTCATTTGTCAGAATAACTTAACTATATGTGGGGCAGTTTTTAGAATGAACAAGCTGTATGAGTGGGTGGGGCTGCATTTGACGGAATAGCTAGATTCCTTGTGGGCTGGAGTCAGTTGTTACTGTAACCACATAGTATAACATGCCAGACTAAATATTGTGTCACTAATTAATGTTAATTTGTTACTTTGATATATCGACTCTGATGTAACACGTTATGAAGTTTCATGATGACACTGTCTCTTCTGACCTCATTAATCAAACTTAATGACATTTGGGATTGGCTTCAACAATACTTAGTAGATGATTTTATCAGAAAATTATTAATGACTAAGAAAGATATTTTATCTCTAGATATGTTTTATCAACTTATTCACTAATGCGTCTCAGACACAGTCCTTATATTTTTCTAACAGACTAATTTTATTTCATTAGGCATTTGCAATATACCCCCTTTCCTTTTGCTTTATAATTTGATGCTTTGCTGATGTAGAATTAGTCATGCTTTCTTTGTAGTATTGCTCTAGCATGGCCAAATGTAGCTTAAATCTCTTACACAACTAAAGAACACCCTACACATCTTGGTGGGGAAAGAATTCTCCGGACAGGTTTCCAGTTAGTCTGAAATTGTTTTTACAATTACTCTTAACATTTTTTATAACTTCCAGATGAGGCATTGATAATGAGTAGAGGTGAGTTGATTTAACCTTGTTGTTTCTTGAATGCCTAAATCTCTTTCTCTACGACCCCATTTCATCTGCTTAAAACTTCTACAGCATTCTGAAGGAATTTTGGTGATATATATTTTAAGGGGAGTGCATTTACTATAGCAGGGACAAGATAGACTGTTGTCATTTGGTTATGGGATCAGGTTATTGATTAATGATAATGAAGTTCAGTGGTGAACTGATTCTTTTATGAGTCTATCTTAGAAACTGTATATTTGAATAAAAATTGTGATATCTGTATCTGCAGTTTTAGAATAAAAACAACTCCATTAATTAGGATTAATGGAAAATGTAACCATCTGGGGCAAAAAAAAACTTATCAGACTTTTTAATATAGGGTGGCCCAAAATTAGGTTTACAGTTATTCAACTATCTCTTTCGCATTTATATATTAACAGTTTAGATCTTAATTATAAAAATATATGAAACCATCATTCTATGCTAATTTAGTTAATTGTAAGATAGAAGTTTAAATGTAATAAAATGTTTTAAAAGAAATTTAAAGTGCCTATGTGATAACTGTAAACCTACTTTTGGGTCACCCTGTAGTATTTAGGTTCCAGATATTCTGTTATTCCTGACAATAATAATAGGACTTAGTATAAATGGGCTTTTGAACAAGGTTAAGTTAGATAAATTTGAATATTTACACTAACTGTATAGGAAGATTTGTGGAAGTAGAGAAAATGTAAATACTGAGATATTTCTACTGGCCTCATTAAAAGCACTAATTTCCTCAGATTCCACTGTTTAATTAAAAATACCATAGCTTCTTCTAAGCTGGTACTTTAGAAGAAAGACAATAACAAGTAGTATATGCATCACTCAGAGAAAATGTTTTTTTAACTCAATACTAATAGGTTGGAGCCCGGATGGGTAAATAGAGGTAAAGAAGGAAATAGGAATTCTATAAACTATACTAATGTCCCTCAAGAGGTGACTTAATCCCTTATCCTTTGATTAAGTTCATTAAAATAATTATCCTAACACATTGTCTTGTGGTGCCTTACTTTTCTTATTGGAAACTATAAAAATCAGAATATTTCTAGCATGAAGCTCTGCTACACACTCTACCAAAACAACCCTTGCCTTCCCAGCATTCCATTTCCCATCATATGTTTGTAATGTATATCTAATTACTTATGATCAAGCATAAGTGATAATCTTATCAATCATTGTACTTTGGTAGAGTCAAAATAGTCCCCTCTCCCATCACTACATTATTTCCTTTGCATCAGGCATCTTCAGCTTAGATAATTATTCCCTCTTATTCCATTGGTAAAACCATATAAAACATCATTGACCAAACCCTACATCTATGATTTAACTTTTTAATACTCTTAGGGTGGTGTAAATAGCAGTATTTTGTGTGTGTGTGTGTGTGAGCGCATGTCCGCATGTTTAGTTAATAGCCATTATGACTCTACCAAAATACAACATTAACTGTTTCAACAAATAATTTCACACCAGATCTCTTCTGAAATATACTGGAAAGAAATCATCTTCATTATTTTACTAAAATGTGGAAACCTACTTAACTTTGATTTAAACTAATAACATTTATTCATATTTTTTTATAAACTTGGTTTTCAGTTTTCTATAGTACACATATTGAACGAGGAAATATTTAAATAAATTTATGTTTTTATTAATATTTAGCAGAAGCAACAGAGTGATTCAAGGGCTGAGAGTTTCATGCGTTCCTATGAAACTCTTGCCCCTTGAATCACTCTGTTGCTTCTGCTAAATATTAATAAAAATATACATATACACTCATGTTTTGAGATCTATTTTTCCTGTTTGCATCACCAAGCCTAAATAAATTGATATAGATAAAAATAGATAACCGAATGGGAATTAATCCTACATCACTAGATTTTATATATATTCAAACTGAAACCTTTAACTGAAAACATTTAAAATTATACATTACTCTGCTCTAGAATGTTGAAATATAGTTGATCAATTGGACAGCCTAATTAAAATGTGCATAAACAGTGCAGCAAAATAACTTAAATTTCCAGATATACCCAGCCCACCGAGAGCCAAATTTAAAATATTGAAATAGTTTCTAAATTCATGCAACAGATGTGGGCATGTCCATGTAGTTAAGAAGTTTGCCTCAGGTTTCAGGTTTGACTTCTCTTTGTAATACCTTGAGTAAGTATCATCTATCATTGTGTAAAATTATTTCTTATATTTGTCAGAATCAGTGGAAGTTTTTGATAAAGTGCAGATATTGTCTTACAGCCTGCATCGCATTGTCCTCCCCTATCATATTGCTTTTCTTCCCCAAGCTTTTACTTTATTTTGATCTGCTGAAGGGATTGTTTGTTTATAGGGATTATTTCTTTTTGGCTAAAAAGGCTTCTAGCAGTGACTGATGCATTCTACATATATGTATATTTTGTGTGTGTGTGTGTGTTTGGATCCTCTGTATGAGTGTACTTTGGATAATTGAGCATGAATTATTTGTTTGAGTCTTTTACATCTTAAAATTCCCCAGATATCATTCCCTTCATTTCTCCTCCTTTTTTCTTGTATATTATTCTTTCAATCAATCCAGCTTGGGAAGTGGTTGCCAATTTTTTTTACTGTGGCTGGTGACACTATCAACCAAATGAGCTGGGTGCATTGTTTCATAATTTCAGGTGTTTTATGTTTCTGTGTAAACCAATGTATTGCAAAAAACTGATGTTACAACACCAATGAAAGTTTCCAATTTCCACCTCAGAGTTTAACATATTTTGTTTTTGTCATTTGTAGGTGGAGAACGAAAGCAATGGTACCGATACAGTGACCAGGTTGGTTCACGAAACCATTGGGTTGGTGGATTGTTTGCTAGTCACAAAAAGGAGGTTCAAAGAGCCAGAGCAGCATTTGGAATGTCATCTCCATCACAGTCCCCTTCACACTCAACAGGTAATTCTTCATACACGAACACTTCTGTATAATGTTGCTTTCCTGTTGGATTTGATATTTCAAATTAAGATAGACTTAATTTTCATCTCTTCACCATAGTTTAATGTCTATTCCTATTAAATGTTGGAATTAAAAAAAAAAAAGTTTTTATTCAGAGAAGTGGGTGAAGTGCTCTTAACTTTTGTGGCAGGCCTTCTCAGAACAATGATATTGCTGTTGTTGATATTTAATGTAAACATGCATCGGTTGGAGTTGGTAGTAGGAAGGGTTGTTCTAGTAAGGGCTGGGAAAAATACTTATTGTGAGGTCTAAGTGGTGAAAGCGAGACTGGTAAATGTGAGATTGGATAAAAGGGCTTGGGTGAAGAGCTAATTCAGAGGAGTAGAGGCTATTCTTTTTGAAAAAGAAGTGACAATGAGTGGAAACAACATATTTGTGAGCTAGTGAATCAGATTTGATTGGATGCAGTCTAGGATGTTAGTATGCAAACAACAGTACTGTCCCATTGATGTATTCCAATGTATCTATTTATTTAAATTTTGTTGATAATCAGCAACTAATTAGGGCTGTAGTATTTCTTGATTCTAAAATAGATCTCCTAATGCTTAATGACATGGTTTTGGCAATATTATATGTGTTGGGTCACCATGAAAAATTATATCTGAGGTTGTGTGGGTTTTAGTTGTGAGTGGTTCAAGATTAGAGAGGGTGAGAAGCAAGATTGTTACTTTGGTGTGAACAATATTTGAGTCTTTAAGACTAGGCTGTTATGTCCCTATTGAAGGCTGCTTTCAATGTCTTTATTCTTGGAGTCATTTGATGAGAGGAGGGGGTAAGTTGATTACATTGACCCCAGTGCTCTACTCGTATTTATTCTATTAACCCTGGAATGATGAAAGGCAAAAGTCGACCTTGGCAGAATTTGAATTCAGAATGTAAGGACAAATGAAATACTATTAAGCCTCTTGCCCAGCATATAATAATGAAATTATTGTATACAGTGCTCAGGTGCACCACAACTTGTCAAAAAGTGCATATAAAGTATATGCAGTAATGTACAAATGTCTGGAAAGCGAACATTGTATGAGTCAGATACATGCTTGCGTGTGTATGGAGGGGAGAAAATCAGGTGTAGTGTTGGCGAATCTCAGGAAGCATGGAAGTTTTGAAGGATACAGTGCTCTGACAACTAAAAACTGATGCTGGCAGTCTGTTCCATGCTTTAGTAACTCTTAGATTCTGCCAGCTCATTGCCTACAGTTTAGAAATGATGATATAAAAGAGAGAAAAGAGAAGCATAAAAAAAGCGGAACGAGCAGAAGTGATGACATCCACAGTTCTTGAATGGTGAACATTGCTGCCATAAAAGTAGAAGGCTTTATATAATCTCTTATTAAATTTTTGTCCTCTTTCTAATATTAAAATAATGTTTGACAATTTGTAGTATCCATCATGTTCAGTAATTTATGTGTATTGATTAACTATTTTACAGATCAACCTCAAGGTACATCATCCACACCATCATCATCTTCAACTGGTAGTAGTATGAATCCAAATAGTAGTAGCACTAAACCTCAAATGTCATCCACAGTCTCTAGTGCCAGTGAGAAAGTGACTGGATCAGGAAGTGGATCAAGTGTGCCAAACCGATCTTCTCATGGTGGGGAGAAGAGGTTGTGTTTACTTGAGAGCTGCTTTGTTCTTGAAGTGGACGAGTTCACAATTTTCTGTATCTCCACAGCTGATAATAAGAGAAATAACCCTCACAAATTCTTCTCTTCAGAGAAGAGGGTCTTACATTTACCTCAAGATATGCCAATTTTACACATGGAGTTCACTGAATATTATTATCCTGAGGGAGTCAACTTGCCAGGTAAGTAACCTTTACACTCACAGTTGTTTTGTCTATTTGCTCTGCAACAGTTTATTGTAAAAACTGCATTTGTTCACACAAGGTTTTTTGGTGTTATTTTATTCTTTTACTGTTTTGTCAGAGCTGGAAAAGGTAGCATTATGACCCTTTTCAAGGCCTCCAAAACTAGTGAAAGAAAGGTACCTTAAAACAAGAAACCTGGGTTGAATACTTGCAAGAGTGTACTTTGCTAAAGGTACCCATGGGCCAGGTGAAGGTGCTAAACTGGGCAGCAGGTTAAATCTACCACACGAAAACAGGAATAGCCTTCTAACAAACTTCCACATAGTTTCTATTTACAAACCTTCAGTTATTCTGAGGCTATAGTTGTAGACAAACGCCTCAAAGTGTTGTGCAGTGACATTGAACCCAAAACCATGTAGTTGCAAAGTGAACTTCTTTACTATACAGCCATATCTATGACTGAACACAAACATGGACACATGCAATTACAGCTACTCACAGCCATACATATGAGTAAATATACTTGATCGTACTCAGACGTGCGTGCACACAAGCGCATGCACGCGCACACACATACACACATGGATACATCTATATACTGAGTAATGATGTCTTTCCAACATCAGTAATTCAGTTGCACCAATCCGACCGTGGCCGATGCCAGCCTCGCCTGGCACCAGTGCAGGTGGCACGTAAAAAGCACCCACTACACTCACGGAGTGGTTGGCGTTAGGAAGGGCATCCAGCTGTAGAAACATTGCCAGATAAGACTGGAGCCTGGTACAGCCTTCTGGCTTCCCAGATCCCCGGTCGAACCGTCCAACCCATGCTAGCATGGAGAACGGACGTTAAACGATGATGATGATGATTCAACCCTTTTGTTACCTTAATTCTATTGATATATACCACCTTCTTTCCATTTATTTTTGAAAATAATGAAGAATTAATTAAATAATTTTTTCAATTTAATTTGGTGTTTGGAATATAAATTAACATGAAATTTTGATGGAAGGTTTGAATTTAGATCACTTTGACCTAGAGGAAAGCCAAACAAATTCTATCATGTCCATTAATCCCCCTTATCGAGCCTTCATGAAATTTATTCACTACTTGATAAGTAGAAGTTTATCCAGATCATAGATAAAAATAAAGAGGGAAATTCTGGTTTGTTCTACTTCTTTATAACCAATCATTGAATCAGTTTTGTTTTATATGAATTGATTTTCTTTTTGTCTATTTTTCAGTGCCACATGCTAATCTATATGTATTGTTAAACCCTGTACAGCTGAGAGTCGACTATCTTACACTCCTCTGGCTTAACTATTTTGTGTTGCAGCTGTCCAAAAATCTGGTTAGTATTTATGTTAGCTCTTCTCTTTATCATATTAAATGTATTTTTCTGGTGAACTGCTTCCACTCATCTGTGTTATAGTAATAATAATGATGGTAATAGTAATGATTTCAAATTTTGGCTCAATGCTAGCAATTGCAGGGGAGGGGGTAAGTCAATTACATTGGCTCTAGTGTTTAACTGGTACTTATTTTATCGACCCTGAAAGGATGTAAAGCAAAGTTGACCTTGGCAGAATTTGAACTCAGAATGTAAAGACAGACGAAATGCCACTAGGCATTCTGCCAGCTTGCCATATTAGGCAATACAATAATATTAGTTTTCTAACGATTTTGTCATGTTTGATCTATGAAATCTTGCCTATTTGGCATCTTACCTGTTTAAAATTTTACCTGAGATAGTGAACTATATGTTATGATGTAATCTATGAAAGTATCAGTAAAACAGCTGTTGTACCAAAATAGCTGTTGCAAATTTGTAACACCATTTGTGTTCTACCATGTTAAAAGTACCCTGCACACATTGTAAAATGGTTGGGATTAGGAAAGGCATCCATCTTTAAAAACCAACATAAATCAGACTGTAATGTGGTGCAGCTCATCTGCTTGCCAGCTCTGGTCAAACCATCAAACCCATGTCACCATGGAAAAACAGGTGTTAAAGGATGATGATGATATTCATACATACATATATATATATATATATATATAGCATGACACCTTGGGTGAGTGTCTTTTACTATAGCCTCAGGCTGGCCAAAGCTCTGTGAGTGGATTTGATAGACAGAAACTGAAAGAAGCCCATCGTATATGTGTGTGTATATGTGTGTGTGTGTGTGTGTGTGTGTGTGTGTGTGTGTAAATAAAAAGTCCTGGGTTTCTTTTGTTTGACCAGAACCCTTCAAGGCAATGTCTCAGTATGGCTGCAGTCAAATGAGTGATATATATATATATATTTATTTATGGCATCATTCAGCTGTAGAAATCATGTCACTTCAGAATGGAGTCTAGTTCAGTGCTCCGCCAGCTTGCCAGCTCTGGTCACACCAACCAGCCCACCCCTGCCAGCATGGACAACAGATGTTAAATGATGATGATGATGAGAGAGAGAGAGAGAGACAGGCAGACAGTGGTGCATATAAACAGGATTAGGCTCGATATATATATAAATATACAAATATAAATATACACATATAAATATACATAGATATATAGAGAGATATGTGCAGATACACATAACTAGGGTCAATTCATTCAACTAAAAAAAAATTCTTTTGAAGGCAGTGCCCCAGCATGGCTGTAGTCAAATGACTGAAATGAGTAAAAGATATATATATATATAAAACAATATATAATAATACTTATTATATATTTTTTTATTCATTTTTGTACTTTTTGTGATCTAGTTATATGTTTAAAAAAATATATTTTCATCATCATCATCATCATCATCATCGTTTAGCGTCCGTTTTCCATGCTAGCATGGGTTGGACGGTTCTACTGGGGTCTGTGAAGCCAGAAGGCTTCATCAGGCCCAGTCAAATCTGGCAGTGTTTCTACGGCTGGATGCCCTTCCTAACGCCAACCACTCCGAGAGTGTAGTGGGTGCTTTTTACGTGCCACCCGCACAGGTGCCAGACAGAGCTGGCAAACGGCCATGAACGGATGGTGCTTTTTATGTGCCACCGGCACGAGGGCCAGGCGAGGCTGGCAACGGACACGAAACGGGGCGATGCTGGCAACGGTCGCAAAACGGAAGGTTCTCTTACAAGCCACCGGCACTGGTAACACATCTGCAATTTCCATTGATCGATTTCGATTCTGATCCTCACTTGCCTCAACGGGTCTTCACAAGTAGAGTTTCGACATGCCACCGGCACTGGTAACACATCTGCAATTTCCATTGATCGATTTCGATTCTGATCCTCACTTGCCTCAACAGGTCTTCACAAGTAGAGTTTTGTGTATTTATTTTTTATTTATGATTTGGTTTATGTCTATCATTGTTTGAATTGCATAATAGTGGTTTTTCTCTAATTTATATATATAATCATCATCATTTTATGTCCACTTTTCCATGCTTATGGGTTTAATGGAATTTTGTTGAAGCAGATTTTCTATGACTGGATGCCTTTCCTGTTGTCAACCCTCAATAATTTACAAGTCAGGTAATAATTCCACATAACTAGACATGTTTCCTTGGAATATTGGGAATGAAGGGCACTGCTTGCCTTACAGAAGCAATGACCAAGACCTTTGGCATTATGTCGTACTTGAGAAGAAGACCCATCAAGCCAAGCAAAATCACAGTCATGGCAGATACTGGTGTCATGCAAATGGTACCTGTGCCAATGGCAGATAAAAGTACCTATTACACTCTCGGAGTGGTTGGCATTAGGAAGGGCATCCAGCCATAGAAAACCATGCCAAATCAGACTGGATCCTTGTGCAGCCTTCCAGTGTGCCGCCCAGCCAAACTTAAATGATGATGATGGTTACTAGAGTACAATGGAGTGTTTGGTAACAATCCGATTATATAACCAATAATACTGTATATACTTCGGATTATACACTCAGTCTATTGACAGATATACAAGTGCATCTTTTTCTTGACTTATGGACTTTTAGGTGACTTACTTATTTGTGTGTGTATTTGGGGGTTGTATCTCCTTGTCTTGAAATTGTATGTTAACTGTAAATGATTATCACCATCATAGAAGCAGTCATTCTTTTCCAAAATTCTGTGAGAACATGTCTGGCCATGGGGAATATTACCTTGCTTGTAAATAGGTGAGGGTTGGCTACAGGAAAGGCATCTGATGGTAAAAAAATCTGCTTCAATAAACTCTGCTTGACCCTTGGTAGCATGGAAAAATAGATGTTAAAATGGTGATGATGATGATGAATGTCCTCTAATAGTTTTGTATGTATTAAGTAGATGTTATCTATTTCTGCCTGTCTTCTCACTTTGTCTAGCTGATCAGCAAGCATGGACAACTAAGATACCTTGCACTGTTTCTTGTAAATCAAAGATAACAACATTCGTGTATGTTACTAACAACTGAGTCACCTTTGTTTTTCAGAAAGAAAATACAGATGGACCTCGTGAACACATTGATATCAAATTTGAAGCTTTAATGCCGAAAGTAAGTTGACTTTGCTGTTGATATTATAACTACAACTAGGAAACTTCTATGTGGTCATTCAACTTAGAGATAGTAGTCAAGTCTCCCTCATATCTTGGAAAATGACAATGATTCTGGTTGGAATGCTTTTGATCATAGATCTGCTTGATTTGGGCCAAACAAAAACAGTTATTATCTTTATTGCTCCTAGTACTATTGCTGTACTTTGCATTAAATATATGTCAAAAAGACTTTATGGTTATAACATTAGATTCTGCACTTATTTAATGCAGAATCAAATTTTCAATGAAGTTTTAAATGCTATTCATTTCACTTCACTTTCATTACTTGATAGACTTGAGAAAAGCATCAAAGACACACAATCTGATTTCCTTTTGTCACTTATTGTGAGGTATTGTGATCATCAAAAACAGGAATTCATCTATGGATAGCCTAATACCTACAGAAATGTAAACAGTTTCACTAGAAATTATAATATTTTAAAAACATAAATGATTCATTTGTGTTTGTAAATAATTGTGTAACTTATGCATGTCACTCCTAAAGTGAAGGCATGTGGCCTAGTGGTTAGGGGCTGAGTTAACAATCATAAGTTCATGGACTGGGTGGTGCATTGTATCTCTGAGTAAGACACATCATTTCACATCGCTCAAAGCTACTCAGCTGAACATGAATACTAGTCGATTGCTGGTGCAGCCCTCTAGTTGCTCCAGCTATCACATCCTTGATATTTCACTGAGTCAAGTATGAGAGAATCAAATGGATGTTTATGTCTGCTTATACCAATAACATATTTGTGTCGCTTGGGCCCCTGAAACATCTGTTTACCTTGCATATGTCAATGACATACAATTATCTGGACTACTTTGGTTCCCAAAACATATTTGGGTCTCTTTCGCTCCTGAAATTTATCAAAATCCATCAAGATATTTACTTACCGGTGTTTGTTCTTTAGAATTCTGGTTGTCTTCTTGACTACTGAATCAACTATTGTAGATTGTTCAGTACCCACAAAAGTGAAATTTTTAGTTACATAATTAGATTCCTAAATTAATGAAGTACTTCTTTATTGTAGAAAATGTTTTTATTATTGTAATATATGTAATGGTTAGAAAGAACAGCTAAATGCTGATAGTAAGAAATATTCAGTATCAGCATCCAGCTACTATTTCTAAAGACTAAATTTATAAAACCTTTTAATAGGCTTATGGCCTCTTGATTCTCCATCTTTTCTCTTCTCACTGATGTATATTCATTGTTTTTTGCTTGATGAATCTTTGTTGGGATTGGTTGACCATTAGGAACATTGCAGACAGGAAATACCAACAAACGATTTTCTATCTAGATTCAAATATTAACTATTTAAAGCTGTGAGAGAACCGTTATATGATCATTCAGCCTGCAAATAATAGTTGCCAAATTCTCCTCAAATCACACTCTACAATGTTAAAAGGACACATTGAAATATGTAGTCCTGAATACACTGCCCATAGCAAATAAGAGGGAGTGATCACAGCTAGATTGTTTTTGACCATAGGTTTACATGATCAGGGCTAGCCTAGAGCTAAACAACAAAGGCTACTTAAATAACCTCCCACAATATCAACTATATAAATTATTATTAGAGAAATAACACTGGATTAACATGATATGTGTGAAAGTAATGAATGTGTTAAGTGAAATACATTAGTAAAGAAGGGCTCTGGTTGGAGAGATCCTTCTCTTTACATGTTTTACTAACAACCAGTCTAACTCTTCATTTTTCTTTATCTCCAGCTATTAATCCCTGCTGAAAGTGGATCCTATCCACAAGTAGCTGAGCGACCAGATACTCTGTTAGTTCAAATCTCCAAAATGTCAGCAACCAATAAACAGAGTGAGGAAGAAACCAGTCATGAGAAACTATTACTGGCATTGGAAGAACAAAGCCAGTGCTGTCTACTTAAATCAACAGAATTCCCAATGGATCAGAACGAACTTTTGGTGTGTCCACAACATGTATGTAGTCATGTCTTAGAAAAGGACTGTCTTAATGCCTACATAGACTCATATGTGAAACAAGTGTTGACAAACTACAAGTTGTCATTGTCTGGCACGAACACAACTACAAATGCAGCTGAAATAGCTGACAGGAGAAGATTGAAAACCAACAGTCTCAAGCTGAATGCTGCATATGATATCTGGAATGTACATATTGATCAGATATGGATGGACTTCACCACACGCAAGTCTCGCCCTGTTCCTTTTTTAGAGTCTTTCCCAGTGACATTTTGGTTTTGGCGAACTCAGCCCTGTAAAAGTAGGGAGAAGAAGGAAGGAGAGAGTAGATTTGGCCATAAAGACAGTTCTAAATTGAATGGGAGTCAGGATTATAGTGACACTTCTGAATCAGTTGATAGTGATAGTTCAACAACACTTTGTGGTAATGATGGCCACACTGACATCTGTGCAATAGTATGTATCAAATCAAAAGTTCAAGTCCTACTCACACATTACCAGTATTTGTTCATGTTACGGCTTGCTGAGTCTTTAACAACCTTTCAAAAACAACTAGATGCTGACACTGAATATTTCTCCGGAACATTGGCATCTTCATCAATTTCTTTAACAACATTTGTGCAGGACATTGAAGTAGCGATGGTTTTCCGTAAACCATCTGAGAGTTCATTCCATAATGGAAACATGACTGAAGCTCATAGCAGTACCATAAAAGGAAGTATACCAGAACTGTCGCTTCCTGACCGGCAAGCAGAATTGGATGGTTGGCCAAACAGTAAGTTAATGTGCATGACTGTCATTTGTTTGATCTTGCTTCCCTCTAGAGGGTACAAATATATATAATACCCTCACCTTTCCATATATACATCATCATCATACCTACACACATTAAACATCCTCTCACCTTCCCAAACACTATCCTTCCTCCTATAAACACCACTAATATATAATGTGTTATTTCTGTTCTTTTGTTTTCACTCATCTGTCAAATTTCATAAATATTTTGTATTTGTTATCTATAACCATTGTAAGTCTAATTATGATCATTATAGATTTTATTAATTCTTCCTAAGAACATGTAATAATTTCCTGCTGTGTTGTTTGTTGATCCATCAATGAATTTCTATGTTATTTGCAGATGACATGAACAACTATGATGGCAGCTTAAGTTACATCTCAAAATCTTACAGTGATTCTCGTTTAAATATCTCCAAGCATAGAAGTATGAATGGAGAGATGGTGGAGGGTTTGATCCATGAAGATAGCATGCAACCATTGAATACAGCATTAGAGAACAGTACTCCAAACATTAACCTCTGCAGTAGTGAAGGTGCATCAGAATGTGCAATGCCTATGTCACTGGTAACATATAGTGCAGCTTCAGACACTGTTTATTCAACAATAAGTTCAGATGCTAAAAGTGCTGGGCCAGCAGTTACAGCACGCAAATCCAGTTTTAAAAGTGAAAAGAAAAAAGTTCTGTCAACAGCTTGGTCAAATTTTACTGACAAGTTGAGGTCCATGAGTGATTTAAATGACGATTCTTTGCTTGGTAGTGAAGACCTGGAACCAGGTCAGACTGATTATTCTTCAGATGATGAGTCATTTGAACATCTGTCATTAGAAGACGCTGAAGAACTTCCTGCATTTGAAAAGAAACAAACTCTTGATGCTCAGGGCTCTTTTGAAACTACAAGCCAAGACAGCAGTTTAGAAACTACATCAACAGCTCGGGAAAAGCAACTAGTATGTGTTATTTATATTTTCTCCTTTTATGTGGTTAGCTTTGCAATGACTTCATATGAAAGTTTCCTTTTACTTATTTTTCCAATATGATGTGGGACAGTGTGTTTAACCCTTTCGTTACTATATTTCTGACCAAAATACACCCCTTATGTGTTTCAATTAATTTCTAACATAATCATAAATTTAGTCTGGTTTCATTAAACAACTATAACTTTTTTATTTATCAATATATTAACGTGAATTTTGATAATTTAATGAAATGTTCTCAACCAATTCTATACTATAATTTTTGTCACAAAGTGACTCTAATTGCAGGTAGATACAGGTAAATTCAACAAAATATAAAATTATTAAAATTTTGTTCAAACATCGCTATAGAAAATGGGTTATTAGCTAATATTCAATTGGGTATACAACAAAATTTTACGATAGAATTTGTTATTCTGGGTAACTTTCTGATACCCATAATAACATTTATGGCAAAATAGTCTTAATTTCATTTAAGGTTATGGGAAACCACTTTCTTTCGTTTTGTTTACATTTAGCGTAACGGTTCGTTTCCGCCGTAATGATTTCAAATAGGCTCATTCGAAAAAGTAAAAAGAAATAGTCTAAGGCTTTACTCTTCTGGGAAAGTCTGTGGCTTGGTCCAGTTTCTTCAGAAAAATCACCGAAAGAAACAGTTTTTAAATTTTCACTCCATTCAGGTGCCAATTCATTTTCTTTATCGCTGTCGGAGCTCTCGGATTCACTATTTTCACTTTTGGAAAATGAAACATCAGATTCATTATCAAATACCACATGCTTTTTTTTTTCAGTCATAGAGTTAGATTTATGAAGGTCTTCAGTAGAAAATCCTTCGAATTCTGACTTTCTGCTTGATATAATGAAATTCGTATCCATTTTTTGTCAGAATTACAAATTTTGAAAACAATAGGAACAAATTTCGGAAAAAAATCTCCCAAAATTCACGGAATTAAAATTACACTTCGATTTTTGTACAAAACTGTAGTTGAACTCTTTACGAAGTATAATACGTGTTTTCACGAATGTACTAAAGAGATTTGCTCTGATATTCTCATTTAAATATGAATAGGTAAATTCGGGCGGTTTTGGGCGGCTTGGTCACATTAACCAAAATTTTTTTCGGGCGGTTTGGTAACGAAAGGGTTAAAGTGAAGATGTAAGACTATTGGACATACATCTATGCACTTACTACAGTTAATCATTTGTGTTTGTGACAAAGGCACATAACTTTGCTTGTCTTAGTCTGCCTTGCTGTAACAAGTTCTACTTTTGTTTCATAGTTGTTAGAATTAAAAAAGACATGCAGCTGTAAAAACAATTAGACCAACAGTATACAGATGTTCAAATTAAATAAAATAATCATTCTTTAAAAATCTGTTTAAAAGCTAGAGCGCAAAACTAGTGATGCTGATGAAGTTAATGTTCTTTATGAGATTCATTAACTTGGCAACTAGTTCAGAGAAACAGATGTTATTGCAGTTGTTATAGAAGAAGCTGGGAGAAAAATACAAACATTTGTGAGTCTACAGCAGTAGTGTGTTGGTGAGTGTTTGTGTGTCAGTCTTCTCTTGAATGTGCTCTGTTCCAGATATATGAGCAGTTGTTACAATATGAGTTTTAGTAGAGTTTTGTAGATGGTCAGCAAATGATCAGAGGTTGAGGTATTTCAAGCCCTAAAAAAGAAACCTAGAGTTTGTGATGTTTTTCTACAGATACCTAGCATGAGCATGTCAAAATAGATGTAAAACAGTGAAGATAAGTCATAATGTGTGAAGATATACTGGAAGGAGATAGTTCTGCCTGACTAACTATCAACACATCAGTTTAAAAAATGGTAGATTTTGCTATAGAGAAGAAGTTTCATGTATTAGTGGATGCCTGTTATAAAACCAGTTATAAATTACACATCTGGAAATAGTTTATATTTTCTATCACTCTCCTAAAGTATGCTAAATATTTATGTTGCATATTGTTTCTTCAAATGCTTACTTATTAATTACAAATTTGTCTTTTTTTAATCCATAATTGGCCTACCACTAACATGATGTTTTGTGTATATTACGTTTCTGAATGACTTTGTATGTTTCATTTTTAGTTTCAGATTTAGACCCCATAGGTTACATCCATTGATCCACTGCTATCCCTATCACCAACTTGCTATTCATCTTTATCTCCAGCCAATGAAGGAACCTTTATTTAGTCAGTTGACCTGCTAGAAATAGCAGTCAAATCTCTTACATTAGTATCATAAAAAAGAAAGGATACATTAGGTAATGTAGTTTGAGGTACACTATTCCTGAAAAAAAAAAACCTAAAAAAAAAACGGGATAGTCATGGCTTGACTGCCTTTGATTGTACATCTATTTGATGGCAGTTGAATACATCTCTACCAAATCAATATTATTCACTATTATTACATGTCCTCACATTTGCAGCTATTTCAATAGCATATAATTTCAAGTCAATTCACAATGCAGGCTCATATTGTGTAAAGCAAAGATAAAGCTACATAGTGAAGCAATAAGTTAATTTTAAACAAGTCATCTTCTGCTTTTTTTCAGATCAATGTTTCAATCTTCCATTTGAGCCGAACTGAAGCATTTGTCCAGAACTTGAGAAGTGGTACTGTATTACGTTGTCAATTAGAAAATATTGATGTTGCTGAATCAAGAGGTTTCAGCTGGGAAGGATTCCACCGCAAGTTTACCTCATCAAAAGGTATTTTTCATATATTCTTGTAGTAAAATTAGCATTGTTTCCTAAGTGTCCCTATTGTTCTATTCCATTAATGAAGTCAACAGTTTAAATGTATATCACAGTAACCATGTAGTTTCTGGTTCAGTCCTACTGCCAGACATCTTTGGGCAAGTGTCTTCTACTATAGCCCCAGGCTGACCAATGCCTTGTGAAAGAATCTGACTGATTAAAACTTGTGTCAAAACCCTTTGAAGATATATGTGTGTTTTTATATTTTTACTTGTCTCCCACCACTGCTTGACAGCCTGATTTGGTTTGTTTATGCCTCCATAACTTAGCAGCTTGGCAAAAGGAACTGATAGAAAAAGTACCAGATTTAAAATAAAAAAAAAAAATGTACTGGGGTCAATTTGTTCAACTAAGACCCTTCAAGACAGTGTCTTAATATGGCTACAATCCAATGACTGACACAAGTAAAAGATAAAAGATCCATTTTCTAAAGTGTGTAATTTGAGTAGCAGGTATACGAGTCGATGACATGCTAAATTACCAGCTGCAAGGTAACTTGTTCAAATCTTTAACCAGCATTGTTTTGTGTCTAAGGACAAATCACTTAACTTTTAGTTGGCTCATTGATTAGCCATCTGCTGTGATAGGTGCTGTGTTGTTGGAACATGCACATGACTTGTGTTTTTGAGTTATTGATGTTAAGTCTGCAGTGCATAACTCTTCAACCTATCAGTTTTCTCCTGTAGATAATCTATCTTTGAGGAGAAGATTACCAAGTCAAGTGTACACTCAAGTTCTAAATGTGAGGGAAAATGTATACATAATACCTCTGATGGGGTCTTATTGATGATCCATTCATTGTTAATTAAGACACAGATGTGGGGAGAATACAGCCTTGTCACAACTAGATTTCACTGATGTTTCATAATCTTGTGGGTTGAGTTTACAGAAGGCAAGCAGTGTTTTCTGTAACATCTTCATTACCTAAATCATTATTATCTAACTTTGTCAACATTTTATACTTCTTCCTCTATCTCAGCTTACATTAATCAATATGTGGGACAGGTTCTTCTGTCTATCAATTAGTAGGTAGCTGAATAGTTTCCTGTTTGTTATTTATTACTTTACACACATTTCTCATCCAATTTGGCTGGTAAATCTGCTGTTGTTGTTTTGTATTAGGTTTACAGTATGAGACAAAATCAATGTCAACAGCGCAGTTCCCAGTACGACTAAAGTATATGATTGGTCCTGGTCTGGCTGAATTAAAGAATGATCTCATTGGACAAGAGCGGGGATTTTTACACATTGACTTGGCTGACATCAACCTGACATTTCAGATGTCAGCTCTTATGAATATAACTGACCTGATTGAGGATGAGCTCCCTCCTGTCTTCATGCCACTCTATATCAGCATCAAAGACCTGACACTGACATTACAGGTAAGGCTTTTTGGACAGTTATTGAATAATTGTTTTATTTTACAGTTTCAAGGTGTTGTATCTGACACTACTGCTATAGGCAAGGCTTGTTGGGTAGCTACTGAACAGATAACTGGCTGTTTTCAGGGTATGGAATGTAAACATTAGGGTTAAGGTAGAGCTGTATGCCAGAAAATAGGGTTCAATAAAATTAGTACCAGAAAGTGAAATAACGAAGTTGGGTAGCAGACTTAATCTGTCACATGGTTTAACATCACTGCCCAGTCCTTGGGTGCCTTGAGTGAAGCTCACTCTGTTTGCAAGTATTCAGGTCAGGCCTCCAGTTTGAGGATATATTCTTTCTTTCCTTCTATGTGTTTCTATCCTCCTTTTGTTAACTCTCTCTCTCTCTCTGGTTGGCCAACTTTGTACCTCCTAAGACACCTGTTTCTGTCACACTCTAACCTTTTATCATCTGATGCAAAATTACCTCCTCCAATACTCCCTCCCTTCTCAAAGATGTTTTATCTTGCAAGTTACTTGGTGACTCTGCAAGTGCTGGTGCCACATGAAGTGGTTGGCATTTGGAAAGGCATCCAGCTGTAAAAACCATGCCAAAACTGACCTTTCCTGTGCTGATGCCATGTAAAAAGCAGTCAGTCCACTCTGCAGAGTGGTTGGTGTTAGGAAGGGCATCCAACCATAAAACCATGCCAAAATAGACACAGAAGCCTGGTGTAGTCTTCTACCTGGCTGGCTCTTCTCAAACTGTCCAACCTATGCCAGAATGGAAGGTGGATGTTAAACAATGATGATGATGAAATACCTTTCCTGTTACCAATCCTCACCTGTTTCCAGGCAAGGTAGTATTTTCCAATGGCTGAACATGTTCTCCCAGAAAGTTGGAAAGGAATGACAGCTTCTATGATGGTGACACTCATTTACAACTGTCGAATGATGTCATATACTGAAAGGCAAAGTTTGCTCAACAGATCGCAAGTACCACTTCTTTATAGTTGAGTAATTAGTTACTGGAAGGACATCCAGCTGTGAAAACAATTACTCCATGAATATCTTCACTCTTATAGCATAGCAAATATAAGACAACCAGACACACACACTTTTTAAAGAATGTCTTATTGATACTTGATTTAGTCAAAATGTATCAGCTGTTTCAATTTATGTAGAATCCAAATATCAAGCTTCTTAATGAGTGCAAGACATTTTAAGTGATTTTAAATTGTTGTATGTGATACATTTAACCTCTCTGCAATCTCTCAAACAGTTATATGACAATCAGATTCCGTTATGGCTTTGATTTGGTCATCATCAACTTCAGTAGATCAACTAGAACATTGGTCATCTTTGAGTGAAAAGTCTCCAGAACGGAATTTTTAAAATCATTTCTGATATGTGCATTCTCTTAAGTGATCAGCACTATAAACCTCACATATCTCTTTTTGAGCCTCAGCAGCTTTCTTGCCTTTAGAGAAATATAAAATCAAAATACGGTGAAAATGTTCGTTTTTGCACTCTATGCTAAAATTGACACTTAACTAATAGCTGTGGACAAAATTACATACAATTTGCTTCTAAAGTAAGCTAAAAGTAACAGCTATTAAATGTTAAAAGGTAAAAAATCATAACATTGACAAAAGTCATTCAAGAAGATTGTAACTCTATCTATTTGTGAAAAACGAAATTACATTCTTGCTAACCCAGTATTCTCAATATTGTCCTTAACAAAAAGCAAGAAAACCAGTTTTTTTTAACCCTTAAAAATTTAAGGTTTAATGTTTATAAATCTATTATACTGAAATGATTTCACATTAGTTATCACTGTTACTATTTCACAGGAAGACCGTCCATCCAGCTGTGGCAACTCTAGTCAACCACCAACTGTAATTTCATTGCATCGTTCAATAATTGATCGTGGAGGGGATGGAGTCTTTCATATCAGAGGTAAACATGTTTGTATTTCTGAATAATTTGGAAGAAGAAGCATATGTGTAGTTTTAATTTATTATTTAATGTTGATATAACATGAAGAAAGGTTCAGAAATGTGTTAACACATTAAGAAAGTAAATAATCAAAGGGAGAAAATGTATTAAAAAAAAAGAGTTGAAAGGCACATTTTAAGTGATATATAACTTCTATTTAAATGAATGGGTTTTCAACTAAACAGTGCTTGATATAAATAAAAAGATGAGTTCTCATACTCAAATGATCTGTCTTTGCACATGCACTTGGATAATTTCTTGTGTAGTTTTGATTACTGATTATAGGATGTAATACTAAGCTACTTAACACCTAAGTTTTTAGAGATAGCAAATAACTAGGAGGAAGCTCCTATATCCATTTTCCGTCATTGTAATATAAATAACCTTACTGCTGTACATTACAAGGAAATTCTCTACTGGTGCTCAGTAATACTCTGTAGCAATTACTGTGTCCAGAGAAAATTTTTTGAATGATTTTAACTGAGGTGTCCAGTATTGAATCAAACTGACACTTACAGAATGTATGAAAGTAAATTCTGAACTAGATTTGAACTTCCTTCAATTATTTTTTTTTAATATTATTTAAAAATGTTAACTCTCATACAATGTGATATTTCTTTTGACCAACAGGTGCTAAAGAGAGTGAATATTACAAAAGGATCTCAAAATCATCCTCGATTACCAAAAATTCATCAGGTGAAAATCAAAACACCTTAGAAGCTGCTTTATATGGTTCTGTTAGTACTTCTAGTCGAATAATTGAACAGTTACATAATGAGAATGAAGAACTGGTATCTGTTAATAGAAAGCAAGCTGAAACTTTAGAGAATTATACAAAGCTTATGGCAGAAGTTGCCAGTTTGAAGGATGAAAACCAAAAACTTAAGGAATCTTTAGATGAAACAGTCTCTCAGATACAAGATTCTAATCAGAATTTCAACTCAGAACATATAACATCATTAGAAACTGAAAATCTGAAACTATTACAAAAGATTACTTACTTAGAAGAAGAAATACAAACATCTGTTAAAGAAAAGGACTCATTACTAGCAACAATGCACCTGCTTCAAGAAGAGTTGCTTTCATCAGAGCAACAACGCACCGGTTTCCAGCATCTACAAAGTCCTAATCAAGCATAATTTATTTAAATTATCCTGCGTAACAGACTTTGAAGGTCTCACAGACTGTTGCTTCTGATTTTACTGGTTACCCATTCAATATCATTTAGTTTTTCCTTTATAGCAAGATATCTGCCGGAATACAACATGATGTATAGAATGGTTCCTTGGCAAGTTTCTATAATCTATCTTATATTTATTCAATTCTTTAAAAAATGACAAGGTTTTTGTTTTAATCCCCATTTTGTAATGCAATGGAAATAACATAGAGATAGTTAAGAATTGATAATGAGATTAGAAAGGTAATAGTTTTTCTAACATTTTGTCAGTTATACTATAAGTATTCTGATGAGATCATAATGAATGATTTATTTATTTCAAAATGAAATGCAACACTTGCAGTTTTTCATCTAAATTTCATTCTAATTTTCTCGGAAGGAATGGAACATTTACTTGTATTGCTATTAAGTAGTACTATTTCTTCTACTACATTTGTTAGGGTATTAAGAAAATTAGAAAATAACCTAGATCTATTTTAGTTTCACTATCAGTTTCATGTAAGTGATGCTATCTGGTTGTAGTTCTGAAACAGTTTACTGTATATAGGTGTTTGTGTACACTTTTGCGTATACACACTGCTATGTAATATATATTTGGTTGTAAATAGTTGTCTTTGTGTGTGTGTGTGTGTGTGTGTGTGTATGAGCATGTGTGTATGCATGCCTATATGTATGTGTGTGTGTGTATATATATATATATATATATACACACACAAGTACATATATATATATATATATATATGAAAAGTTTGTAAATACTTTAATATAATTGAAAGATGTATTTCTGGTGTATGTGTAGTGAATTATGGAAAAAGGAATTCATTTTATATATATGATATAATCTATATATATATATATTATGAGTTAAAGTGCTGGACTAGAGTCAAACCTTATATCAGCTGTTGTGCTGTGCCCCTGAGCAAAGGACATAACTCTATTCTTTCGATTGAAACTGACAAAAACAGGTTCTATCCTACTTCATGGTTGAGTGCTTAGTGGTAAAAACAATTGCTCTAATAAAAGAAAAATCATCTTTCGCATGAATGCATGGAAAACTGAATGTTAAACAGTTAAATATATTAAGTATGGAAAGATAAAATATATATACATGAAGCAAATGTTTAAACATAAGACAAATGAATTCTTACAAGGTGTTGGGGAAATTCCTCAAGAATTACTTTGAGCCAGACAATCTTCCATGTGACTGCAGAACTTCTGGACATATCTAATGTAATAGTGAAATACACTGAATACCAATGAGAGGCTAAGGTACCGGAGAATGATATAAATTCAATGAGAGTGTCACCTCTGTTGGTCCAATGATCAATACATTATGTCACATTTCAAAGGCTTTTGCAATTAAAAAAAATATTAAAAAACTTTAAGCAGTGCACTCCACTTGTGACTGGAAATACTGATTGTACTACATTTCTATGCACCTTATCACGCACATAGATGATGCTCGCATGTCGGCACTCAGTGTGTAGCAGTGGGAGATGTAGGGTATTGTTTCCAAAGTCTTTCTCTGATATAATTCAATATTTTGACTGAGTCAGTTGACAAAATAGAATTATTTATCAAAGGTTTTTGGCATATGGAATATGCCAGACACATTTGTTTTACACAAATGCTTCCACTACACTGTCAATGATTTCAGTTGTGTCACAGTTTCTTCAGAGAAACTGATTATTGTTGTGTGTTATGTGGAGTTATTTGGTGTAGTGTGGTATGTTACTGAGTAACACCAGTCAACTCTGCTCCATCAAACTTATGGCAGCTGATTAATCTTATGGCATGAGAACAGAGTGGTATGTGATATAGAATTGCATTTGGTGTGTTGTGTGATGTTTGTGTTTTGTGAGACGCCCTGTAAAGTAATCAGCTACTATGATATATCAGGGTCCAATATCGTGCAGGAACATGCTGGTTCCTAGTAACTTCAGATGTGGTTGTCTAAGGTTGCACTAAAGTTCACTGGGTATCTTCTGACTTTCTTTGTCTAAGATGAGAACCACTGCTAAATTTAGTCATTAGAAAAATATGAAGATAAAGAATATCTGATAATAAATTTAGCAGTCACTGTGTTAAATAAGTTACCTCCATAAACACCTAGTCTCTATTCGGCTTTAAAAAAAAAGTTGTCATTAAAGGTATTACTATCCATTGTTTTATCAGTGAGGTGGTGTAGATGGTATAGAGCCTGATCAGATGCTTTATGGTTGTTAAATGTCTCATGTTTCTGAGTTTAGATTCCATCAAGTTTGATGTTACCCCTTATTCTCTTATTGGGTATTGGTAAAATAAATTCCAATACTGAGATGAAATCAGTTGACTATACCTTCTCTTTCACAACATGACTATGTTGGTTTTGATCTTTAAAAAGATTTATTTGGAAATTGGTGAATAATAATTTGTCATCTAGTTGTGTTGTAGTAATTATAAATAGATCAAATCAGTACAAATGTACACATGTGTGTGTATAATATATAAAATGTAATTTGTTTTGTCTTAAACTTCACGTTCTACTGAAAGAAACTAGTGTTGTTATGAAGCTTAGACACTTCGGTTAGAAATAACTTCACCCTGTCTGATCTTGTAACCCAGAAGTTTACTAAGCTGAAAGAAGCTGTTGTCCAAATATATGACCCACCCTATCACCTGCCTGTATCTATATGAACACTGTACACACATTGCCAAAATATTGCAACTGAAGAAGTTTTAGTGCAGAGTCTACAAAGAAGGTTTCAATAAATATTTTTAAAAGTTAAAAGCAGAAGTCTTTCTTTAATTCCACTTTGTGTGAGTAGGCTGAGAATGAGAGAAAAGACCATTTGTGTGTGGTGCCAACTTCACTGTAGTGTTCATTTCATTTCATTTCATTTGAGTTTGAGTCCATGCTCAGGCCAAGTCGAAGACTCCACCCTCAGTCTGGTGTGGTTGCCAGGTTGTATTCTCTGTTTAATTTTGACATGTGTAGGAGCGAGTTTGAGTCAGTTTGTGCTCGTTGTGTATATCCTGGGAGATGGGGTTCGATCAGTTATACAATAAAAAACACAAATGTTTAATCCCAGTCATGACAAACATTTTGACGTGTCCTGTGCTTAATAAATACTGTGACATCAAAGAAACAGATTCTCTGACAAACGAATTCATCTTAATTTTCCATATCTTGAGACACTTATAGTTGTCTGTGCATCTCTATTCAATGTAACTAAGTAAGCTGCTTAATTAGATGGAAGAGCATAACCAACTTATCTAAATGCAGCCCTGAGCCAACGAGAGAGCTTCTATTCAACAACTTGACTTGCTAGAAACGGGAGCTAAATATCCCTCAAATCACACCCTAGTGGCATAGGTATGCTGTACTTATGAAAATGTGATTATTGTTAGAATGTCTTTGATCATATCTCTGTGCTATCAAGGCTGAACAACAATTGCTGGTCTAAAGAAGGAACAGAACCAAAATGTTACTTGTATCTTCTTTGTATTTCTGTATATTCATCAACAAAAGGAAACAGTAGAAACTACAAAGTATAATTTTCATTTTCTGAAAAATCCACGGTACAGTTCCCCTAACTTCTGTTTCTTTTAATGGCTCTAGAGGAAGAAGAGCAACATCAATGTTCTTGTGATGTTGGGGATGAGAGAAGAAAAAAGCACAACTCTACAGGTGGCAATATAAGTAGGATATTGAGTTATCTTCATTCCAGAGACTTGGTTCAAATATTTGCAACAGAACAGAATCCCCTAAAGGTACACGAGCCAGTTGGCGGTGTTAAATGAGGGTAAATAATTAGATCTACTATCCAACACAAAGTGTTATACCTAAAACAAAGTACTCCACTGTGCTACCTATATGAATCAACTAAATTGACCAGTACTGATATATCACCATTGAGCAGCTAATAGTAATCAGGACATCAAGCCCCCAGCTAGTAGTAGTAAGGATATCTAGTCCCGTTCTTTAGGAGCAATCTATAGTGAGCTAATAGTAGTAAGGACATCAACCCCCACCAGTTAATAGTAGTAAAGATATCCAGCTTCATCCTTTGAGAGCAATCTATAGTGTTCACTTTTGTTTTGGATATATTATCTGTACATTTAAGGTCTTGTTACATTGTAGTCCCTACTTCAAAAGTTGCAATATGAAGAGAAGTTTTAAGGAAGATTTGGAAGCTTCAATAACTACATTAGTAACTTCTTCAAGTTCCTAAGTCCCAGTAACAATCTTTCATATAAACATTCAATAATTAGAAGGATGACTATCTTACAGGTACATGGTAACTTCACAAGTGTTGGTGCTACATAAAAAGCACCCAGTACACTCTGTTAAGTGGTTGGCATTAGTAAGGATATCCAGCCATAGAAACCATGCCAAAACAATAAAATGTGGTGGAACCTTCTGGCTTGTGTGTTCTTGTCAAGCCATCCAACCCATGCCAGCTTGAAGAAAAAGGCAGATCTTTTTCATTTGCTTCCAACCACTTGAAGATTTTTCAATTCTCAATGGATTGTTTTCAAATTTTTCACAGATGTAGTTTTGCATGCTGATGATGAATAATAACTAACAAGAGAGAAGTATTTAGTTGTATATTTTTAGTCAATGAAATGAGTTGTGTTCTCACAAGTGGAAGCTGAATATGTCTGCTGCCATGGCAACTAAGTTGCCATAACTACAAACAATATCATTGAAAATGAAGAAAGGAAGCTTGAGGCTTTTTTTAAAAAAAAAAAAAAGAATTTAATGAAAGAAAAGAAAACAAAAATGGATTTTTTAAAAAGAAAAAAAGAATTTAAAAATGTAAATAAGGAAATAATTTTTTCTTGAAGATTTATATTTATATACAATAATAATATTATTGCCATAGTCAGTTTTTTGACATGCTGCTAGAATTAACAGCCAAAACAAAACAAAAATATTGAAATTAGTGAATATGAGATATACCTTGCAGTATCTTTTCAAACAAGTCTTGTTTTGAATACATGTAGCACCACATAAATTGCAGAGATACAAGTCCACTGAAGAATGATGAAAGCCACAGCATCATTTATTTCCTCATTTCAGACAGGCTCAAATGCTTTCTGCTTATTGAGTATGGGTCCTGTCCTGCAAGTTTACAAACTTGACTCTGTAGTTCACCATTCTATTGCGAAATTAGTATCCTGGTATCTCAGGAATATGTGAGTATGCATGCCATGGGTCACTGTAAATAGTTGTTCCTAACAAAATTGATTGACAAATGAATTCTTTGAGTGTATTATGATCTCAAGATAGTATGGGGAAAAGAAAAACTTCTTGAGTTTCATGACACACAATGCTGAAAACCCACTGTTTGAGTAGCATTTGATCTGTTTTATTTTCTTGAAAAGCCCGTTTTGTCTATTTCAACACTTCTGCTAGGAGCACCAATTTCTGTTGGTTTGCATAGCAAATTGTCTGCTGCAGTCACACCAATTCCTAATTCTTCTTTACAAAATTTATCTCTTTCACCCAGCAGTGTGTAAATGAAATTGTAGTTCTAAGTGAAAGGGTTTCCCTTTCCAGCCACATATTTCTTCTGACAGACACAGACTCTCGGCATTGTCTCTTACTACACTTCCAGTATATGCAGCCATGTTGTTGTTTGTTATATCATCATCATCATCGTTTAACGTCCATTTTCTCAGGTGGCATGGGCTGGACAGTTTTACTGGGGACTGGCAAGCCAGGAAGCTGCACCAGGCTACAATCTGATGTGGCTATGTTTCTACAGCTGGATGGCCTTCCTAATGCCAACCACTCCACTCTGAGAGTGTAGTGGGTCCTTTTTACGTGCCACTAGTACAGGAGCCAGTCAGACAGCACTGGAATTGTTCATGTTCGGATGGTGCTTTTTATGTGTCACCGGCACAGGGAGCCAGTCAGATGGATCTGGCAGCGACCCATGCATGAATGGTGCTTATTGCATTCCACCAGCACTAGTAATGGCCACAACTACAATTTCCATTTGATTTGATTTTGATTTGACTTAATAGGTCTCCTGAAGCATGGATTGTTGTCCGACGATTCAAAGGTACTTTTTATGTTCAAAAGAATTAAGTTGTCATGACAACAAACAGTTTTGACTTCCACCGCGAGGGTAGTGGCTTAAATTTCATTGGCTAAAAATACATAACTTTAAATGCTTCTAACTTCTTTATTTAAAAATTTTCCAAAATAATAACTGCAATATTTGATATCAGCATGCTAAACTATATCAAATGTACATTTTTTGAAAATGTTCAGATTAAGATTGTTGAAAGCAAATGAAAAAAATCAAAAAAGGACTTTAAATGATGATGATGATATTTTGTTTGAGTCAGCATCTTGCAACTTAGAGTTTCACTTTCTTCAGGCAAATTGTGAGTGGAAAATCAATGGGATTATCACATTTATAGTTTTCTAGTCATAGGGTGTGAATGTGGGGAGAAAGAATGATAAAAGAAGGGAGAAAGGAAGAGAAAACAGGGAAAAGTAACAGACAGAAAATGAGAGTAAAAAGACTGAGAAAGTAGAGTGAAAGGAAGACAAGAGGCAAAAAAATGGAGAAAAATAGAAAAAAGAGAGATTTTTTTTCTTTTTAATTTATTTTACTTTATTCCTTCTGAACTATTGACCATTTCTCCAGAACAGTACACTCCTAAAATTCTTTGTATCTATTCTACATTTTGTTTACTCTTTTGCCACCTTACTCATTCTTAATTTAGCATCTCTGCTATTTCAACTGTTATATTTTTCATTCATTACTTCTTGTAGTTCATGTGCTATCCCATCCTGTATGCATCTTACACCTGTTTTCTCTTTTCCTTTCCTTTTCTCCTTATCTTCCTTTCATTTCATTTTTTTTTCTATTAGTCTCTTCCCTTTTCCCCCCCTTTATACTTCTTACCATTGAAAAGTACAAAGCCCATCTCTTTTCCAGTTACAACATGCCTGAAGATCTTGTGAACCTACAGGTAAAACTCAGAGTAGCAAGAGACTGATTCAACCAAAATAACATAACATTAACCTCTATCATGATTTTGACTACTCTTTTTTGACAGTTAATACTAAACGAATATATATATCATCATAAGAATATATATATAGCAATAATAATTCTCTAAACGAGATATAGACAGTAACTGCTCCATAACAAAAGGGACATTAGCCATTTGAATGTGGCTAGGGACAGGGCAGGGCGGTGGGGGTGTTACTGATGCATTTAGCCCCAGGCGATCATCAACGTCACCAGATAGGCTGACACCTTCACGGTGTCCTCTATCCTGCAAAGGGAGATCATTCCCCGAAGAAGCGGATGCCACATACGGACCCAGGTTTCGAGGTGTTTGCCTCTCGTCAACGTATGGTAGGCACCGCCCCTCGACGAACGACTCTCTGTGCAGGATATTTATATAGAGATTTTCACGTAAATACATTTACTGATTTCGAAAATCTGTTCGACAGCAATAATAATTCTCTAAACGAGATATAGACAGTAACTGCTCCATAACAAAAGGGACATTAGCCATTTGAATGTGGCTTAGAGAATTATTATTGCTGTCGAATAGATTTTCGAAATCAGTAAATGTATTTACGTGAAAATCTATATATAAATATCCTGCACAGAGAGTCGTTCGTTGAGGGGCGGTGCCTACCATACGTTGACGAGAGGCAAACACCTCGAAACCTGGGTCCGTATGTGGCATCCGCTTCTTCGGGGAATGATCTCCCTTTGCAGGATAGAGGACACTGTGAAGGTGTCAGCCTATCTGGTGACGTTGATGATCGCCTGGGGCTAAATGCATCAGTAACACCCCCACCGCCCTGCCCTGTCCCTAGCCACATTCAAATGGCTAATGTCCCTTTTAATATATATATATTCATATATATATTCCATGCTGACATGAGCTGAACAGTTTGACAGGATCCAACACATCAGAGGACTACATCAAGCTCAAAATAACAAACACTTTACAAAGTGTGCTGGGTGCTTTATTTTATGGCCTTAGCTCTACTGAGGTCACCCACTTAATTGCAAGACAAAGAAAAAAGTTTCTTGACTTAGTGGAAGTAGAGGGAGGTGGCTTTATGCCAAGTGTTGAGAAGCTAATGTATGATAATGTGACAAGAATGTGTCTGGCTGTAGAAGAGTTACATGATTACTCTATATAACTGTGGGTGGGAGTAACTGGAGAGATAAAGATGGTGGTGACTAGGTATTGGAGCTTATCCAGGCAGTACTAGAAGGTTGGTATAAGAGAGAATATGACAAGAGGATTGGGAAGCATGGGTAGATAGTGCTTAAGAATATGTGGAAAAGGTGATATGAAGGTAGAGGTGTATGTAGTGAAAATGTGATTGATGGTAAATAGCCATTTGAGAGAGAAGCTGCAAGAAGTAAGAGTGGCTCAGGGAGGAGGAAATGGTGACAATACAGAAAGTGTGGAGAGTAGCAGTATAAAACTGCAGATGGATGAGAAATAGGGTGGGGTGGGGATAAGAAAGACATAGTGAAGAGATGAGATCAGAAATATGTAGGGGTAGATATAGTGAGTGGAGAACGAAGGTGGAGGGAGCATCTATGGCAGATTTGAGTGGGTGATAAGGATGAGGTACAAAAGTCATAAAATGTAATTCAGGAGAAAGGGAGATATGATACTGAGAATAACGAATCAATGCCAAAAGGAAGTGGTTCCAAGGATAGGGATAACTGGTAGCACAAAAGGGGGTGAATTATGTGCAGTTCTGCTTTCTTTTGAGTAAAGCAGCAAAATAGTGCCATAGAAGAATGATAGGGTTAGGAAGATGAGAAGTAGGTGGCCAAGAAGTCTTGACAGGGACAGTGTGTATGGACATGAACATAATGCTTGTAGAATCTTATTTTCACTATGATGGATAAGTCTTGTCAACCATCTCCATCTTTTTTCATCTCACCTGTGAAGTTTAACATCCTGAGGTCAGTTTTTGCAACTCCATCTTACATCTTCCAGGTTTCACTCACATTTAGCTATTGGCATTTTATGCAGCTCTCATCAATATGCATCAAATGATCATAACAGCACAGACTTCGCCCTTGTATCATTACATTTGATTCCTCTTACGCTGTTTTCTGTCAACTCATTAACACTCTGAAGTACATGCGCCTTAATGTTATCCAACCAACAGAGCATGCTAGTTTCATTCCTTTCTAGTCTGCCCTCTCTGTTCAGGACCAACATCTCACTAGCATATAACATTGCTGTTCATACAAACTGCTTTTCACTCTGAGACTTTTTTTTATCAACAGAGGGAATAGCTCTTTGTACTTACATCATCCTATTCTTATTCTAGCAACAATACTTTCAGAATATTCTCCTCCTCTGCCAATTTTGTCACCTAGGTAACAAAAATGATCTAATCCCTTGAGCAATCCTTCTAGGTATTTGAGTATCTCTCTCTCTCTCTCTCTATATATATATATATATTCCCAGGTGCATTTATGTTTTTAATGCTGTTGACACTGCTGAGTTGAACAGTACTGTCCAGGGGATGAAACCATAGTGATTTCTGTCTGGCAGCTGATAATGGGACTGTATAATTTGGTATGCTTTGTGAATTTTTTTTTTTACATCTTGGGGTCTCCTTATTCTGAGTTGTCCTTCATTTTCATAAGTTGAAAGTGTTTGTGAATTAATATTGGCTGATTTATTTCCTAGATAATCTTATTAGGTTTGGATAATGGTTTCTAATTTTGGTAGGTTATGTGGCATATATATTTATATAGTAAAGATTATTTGCCAACATAATGTGGCAATCCCAGTTGGGATGAATGTTACTGTTATTTGGACCCAGGAAACATCGTCTCTAGCTGACTATACAACACACTGTATCCTTATATTTTCAAACAGGGGAGTTTAGCATCCCCACTTAACACAAAGCAATATCTGTGGACTGTAGTTTCTAGGTTATTTCCCTTCTTCAGCACAGAATAACTGCTCGGCTAGAGATGGCACTGCTAAATTCCTGTTCAAAAATATAATTTTCAAAGTGATGCACAGTCACTGATCTAATAACTAGATAAATGATAAATAAATAAACATTATTATTTCTAAATCTCTCAACGAGACATTCAGTAACAGTACTCTAAAGTAAAGATTATTTGCCAACATAATGTGGTAGTCCCAGTTGGGATGAATGTTACTGTTATTTAGCCCCAAGAAATATCGTTTCCAGTTGGCTATAGAACATACTATCAGTGATCTTGTATTTTCAAACAGGGGAGTTTAGCATCCCTACTCAACACAAAGCAATATCTGTGGACCGTGGTTTCTGGGTTATTTCTCTTCCTCGGCACAGAATAACTGCTTGGCTGGAGATGGTGCTGCTTAACTTCAGGACTGATACATTATGTTGGCAATGGATCTTTACTGAGTGTCTCTTGTTGAGAAATTTAGAAATAATAATGCTTCTATTTATTAGATCAGTGACTGTGTGTCACTTTGAAAACTATATATATTTTTGAACAAGAGCTTAACAGCACCATCTTTGGCTGAACAGTTATTCTGTGCTGAGGAAGGGAAATGACTCAGAAACCGCAGCCCATAGGTATAGCTTTGTACTGATGCTAAACACCCGTTTGAAAATATAAAGGACACAGATAGTGTCGTATAGCCTCAGGAGAAGATGTTTCCCAGGGCTAAATAGCAGTAGCATTTGTCCCAACCAGGACTGCCACATTATGTTGGCAAATAATCTTTACTTTAGAGTACTGTTACTTAATGTCTCTCATTGAAAGATTTAGAAATAATAATGTTCCTATTTACTTCATCATTTAACATCCGTTTTCCATGCTAGCATGGGTTGGATGGTTCGACTGGGGTCTGGGAAGCCAGGAGGCTGCACCAGGCTGATCTGTCAGTGTTTCTACAGCTATATGCCCTTCCTAATGCCAACCACTCCGTGAGTGTAGTGGCTGCTTTTTATGTGTCACAGGCAAGGGGGCGGGCAGAGAAAGCTGACTACAGCCATGATCGGTTGGTGCTTTTTACGTGCCACCAGCATGGAAGCCAGTCAAGTCAGCACTGGCATCAACCACATTTGGATGGTGCTTTTTACATGCCACTGGTACAGGTATTACAACTAAAATTTCCATTTGATTTTGAATCTGATGTTGATGTACTTCACTCAAGAGGTCTCCTCAAGCACAGCAGCTCGTCCTACAATCCAAAGTAAGCACAGCAGGTCGTCCTACAATCAAAGGTACTTTGAATGGGCTGAGGTTGGTTATGTAAAGCTGGTGGATACGCCATAGACTCACTTTATTTGTTGGGTCTTTGTAGTCACAGCCTATCTCCAGAGGTCTCGGTCTTTTGTCATTGCCTCTGTGAGGCCCAACATTCAAAGGTCATGCTTGACCACCTCATCCCACGTCTTCCTGGGTCTACCTTTATCATGGATTCTTTCAACTGTTTGGGAGTGGCACTTCTTCACACATCTCTCCTTATCCATCTGTAATACATGACCATACCAGCGCAAACGTCTCTTGCACGCCACATCCAATGCTTCTTATGTCCAAAATTTCTCTCAGGATGCTTACAATCCGTCGTGTGTGCATACTGACATTACACATACTTATATAAATGTTTTGTTTTCATTGCCAGAATATTTGTGAATATGTATTTGGATAACATCTATTTTAATGTTCAAATCACTTTGCTGTAGTTTCTCTCAGATGCTATGCCAATGAATATTGTCATCATAGTAGTAGTGGCAGTAATGAAGTATACTTGAATTCCTGTTTGGGTAAATAAATTCTTAAATTCACTGCTAGATGAACCTATGTGGTTAGGGGACTATTTAAGCAAAGACTGACTGAGCAGCTTAGAAAAATTAGTTCCTTCTATGATTCCCACCTCCACCCTTATTAAAGTCAGACACACATGCATACAAGTGTAAAAGAACTATGCATGTAAATGGGTTTACATAAATGTCTACATAATAATACCTATAGTTTTATATTTTAGGCACCTCTGTTAGTCTACATATGTCTACAATTACATGAGTTTATATGCTTTTATGCCTAAATGAATGTATTTCATATACACACGTGTGTCACCTACTTTCAATATCACTAGAAGTTAACTGATGCTTTTTGACTGCCCTACCCATACCTGCACCATCCCCTGTTATTTTTGCTGGGTTTTGCCCCTGAAGACTTTGTGAGGTTGGGGGGAGATTGTGGACATTGAGTAGCATATCCATATTCTTCTTCACAGATGTTGACCACAGTCATTTACATGCTCTCACACTCTCCAGAAGTCCATAAATTTAGAACAGTCATGATTAATGTCAGTACTATGAAAGGTAGGTTTGGTGAGATTGTTGAAATTGTTGAGCGGTGAAATGTGGACTTTTGCTGCATGCAAGAGGTACAGAGACCCTCAACTAGACTACTTATGGGTAAGGAGCACAAATATAAATTCTCCTGGATAGGGAGTAGTGATGGGGTAGGTAGTGTAGGTATACTTTTGGCAGAGAAGTGGGTAGACAAGGTGATTGAGGTGGTCAGGATAATTGATAGGATTATCAAGTTAAGAATAGTCTTGTATAATGTAACAGCAACATTTATCTTTGCATATTCCCTACATGCTGGATTCACTGCTGAACAGGACTGTTTCTATGAATACCTCCTGCAGACTACCTCAACAACGAAGTCTGCATGGAAATATCAGCTTTGGCATTAGAATGGAGGAGGGAACAAGGCTTCTGGAATTCTGTGATACAAATGATTTGCTGGTCTGCAACACAAACTTCAGGAAACCAGCCAGCCATCTAATCACTTATCAGTTTGGTGGGCACTCAAGTCAGACACAGAAATATACTTTAATACATATAAGTACTCCAATCATTACCCAAAATTAAAGATGACTTGGTAGTATGCACCATACTTCCATTAAATGTTTTAGCTGTGTTATCTCAAGCAGACATAGACATCCTCTTGACCTGTGCAAAACAGCAGAACATCAAGGATGTGACAGCTGGTGTGAAGGAGGGTTGTACCAGCACTGTATTAATTTCATCTCAGTAAAATGGATTAATGTGTAATGAAGTGTTATCCTTGAGAGAATACCACACCACTCAGTTAAGAGATTGAACCTATGAACTTATGATTGCAAATCTACTCCTAAACACCAGAAAACATTCCTGCCCCCACCCAACCATACACATATAGTTGCAGTCCTGACTGTGTGGTCAAGAAGTTCATCTTGGAACTATTTTGTTAAGAGTTCTGTCCCACTGTGAAAAGATTCTACACTATAGCCGTGAATTGACCAATATCTTGTGAATGAAATTGAAGAAATTTGTTGTATATACATATGTATATAGGTATGTGTGTTCTGTGTGTGCTTGTGTGAGTGAGTTTCTCTTTGTCAGTGTTGCTGACTAAAGAAAACAAAAGCCTCACTAACAATACAGGTGTCATATGCTTGCAGTCAACTGTGAAAGCAAGTCTGCAATTCTTGGCATGTTGCACAATCTGATTCTGATAATTATCAGTATCAGATGAAAAATGGCAATATTAAAATGGAGAGTTAAAACATAAAGCAAGAAATAGAAGGACTTTTGGGAATTTAAGTAACATGTGCTACTTATGATGATTTGAATAGCATAAAAAAATAGCTGGTTATTTCTAGCAGTTCAAGCTTGTGAAAATAAAAAAATATCTATGGTAGAGTTGTAATTATGCATAATAATAGTGTATGCTGATGAAAAAGATAAGGAAGGGATGAGTGAGGAGCAGTTGTTATTCTTACTAAAGTATGTGAACATTAAGTACCTATATGCTATAGATCTTTCCTGCAGTCAGACCTGGACGCAACACAGCAATAGATTACTGACTGGCAGTGGACCACCATACATTTTGGGAGGAAAATTCAGCTTTTACATACTCCCTCAACAACACCAATCTCAAGTCTGCTAGTGAATATGACCTGGGTATTATTATCAACAGTGATTGGCATTGGACAAACCACGTCTCTAAAATTATCAAGAAGGCTGAGGGAGTCTTAGCATCATTGATAAGATCTTTGTCAGCCCCTCTCCAGCTATCTATTTAAAGCTGTATATAGCTGGAATCTTTATCTTGCTCAGTATATCAATCTTCTGCAAACTGTCAAAAACATGCAATCAGACGATTACCTGCTTTCAGGCATTTACCATACACTGAACGTCTTGCTTCCCTGGATAAACTTACAAAATCAAAACATAACACAGCACCCATGACTTTTGGAAACATTTTTTCATGGACACTACAGCCTTCAAAACTCCCATGTCTCCTGAAATTCGCTTATAGTACATATATGGTTCATGCACTTTTACCTACTTTTTCTTACGATTTGTAGTGCACCTGAGCACTGAATACAATAAGTTTATTATTATTATTATTATACATGTGATCTGATTATTACTTGTAAATAGATTAAATTCCTCTTCAACTGAAATATTTCTTAATATAAGCAAGCGATCATTTTATAATTTAGTAAGAAAATTAACAACAAAAACAAACAAAAAAAAATTATTCCACTAAAGGTTATATTAATTAATGGTTATACAACTGAATTTGAAATCAAATTAGTATTAAACAAGAACATAAAGTAAATTACTGAAAGATTTAAGGCATATTACAGTTGAAGATGATTTCAACATTACCCAGTCTTTGATATGTACACAGTAACAACTTCAACAACATGTTTTTTCGATAAGCTTTATTTATTGACAGATCAAATCAATGGAAAAGAAATAAAAAAAAAAATATAAAAGGGTGGAAAGAAAGGAAGTAATTTTGCAGCAAAGTCTTATAATAACTAAGAATAGCTGGAATAGTTTCCTTCCAAATAGTAGAAACCATCAATGAACAACTGAAGTTCTCTGACAATACAGCAAGCTCAGTGAGTGTATCATATATATATATATATATATATATATATATATATATCATGACCAGTGGGCAATGATGATTTCATTACTATGAATCAGTAACCAGGCAATTGATGAAATTATCAGTATCTGATGAAAAATTGACAATATTAAAAGGGAGAGGTAAACATAAAGCAAGAAATAGAGGGACTTTGGGGAATTTAAGTAACATGTGTGCTGTTAGTAGTTACAAAGAAATTCAATTCAATATATATATTTACAGGTAAGGTACATAAATATACCAAGGAGTGAAAGACAATAAGTATGGTAGACAGTTAAATTAGTAGAAAAAAGACAAAAAAAAAACAACCTAAACAAAAGGATTTTGTCAGAAATGATACTGATACTTGGTGGTTAACAGATATAGGAAGTCATCTACTGCTTATGCATAGTCAGTTTGGAATGAACCTTTCATGTATATTCTGACAACATAAACAAGTAATAAAAAGCTACAGCCAGTTGGAATGTATTTTTAAATAATTACTGTCAATAATGGAAAAGTTGTGGAAACAGTATGTAATGATAGCTGTAATGACATGAGTAAAGAGATACTGCTTTGATAGTAGTAGTATATTAGTCACAGCCTTTTTACTGAACAACTCAGTCAACACAGCTCTTTATATAGTCTTCTGGCGGTTATATCTCCTGAACCATGTTTAGATGATGAAAGGTGGGTGGGTGGGCAGGCGGGAGGGGAGGTTATGAAGTACATATAAACACACATTTAACACAGCAAACCAACAAAATAAACATTGTAAAAAGATAGGTTAATACCAGTTTCAGTCACTGCATAGGTTAATAGTCAATCTGAAGGTAATTGTGATCTTGCTGGCACTTACCTACATTGTTGAATCTACAAACTGATGGAAAGTTGAATATTTGTATTTAAGCACAAGTGTAACACATTTTATACAAAATATATTAAACATTATCAGTATTATTTCAAAGAAAGCAAGTAGAACTGTATATTCCATCATCATATTAAAAAAAAAAGTTAGTGAGGGAGTTTGGGGTGGAGAAAGAAATAAAACTTTTGACTCAAGAGTAGACTACTAGCTAAAACAAAATTACTTCCCATGGGAGAAATGCATCAATTTTCATTGTATTTATAGAGAGAGAAGGAACATAACACAAGTTGAAACATTGGCACTTATAAATACCTCAATACTTGGATTAAGGACAGACCAAAATGCAGCATTCTAGTCAATGGTATAACTTGGGTATTAGAGAAGAAAAATTCAATTTCTGGAAACTTTAAAGCCATGCTAGAACTGAATCAAATGAATATTTAAAGGACATACTAAAATATCTGCATAGCCATGAAGGAAATTTTAGTTAAATATTTACCAATACAATAATCAAGAAATAATATCCTTAAAATAATGTTTTGTTATCTAATTTAGTGCTGTCATGCCTACATGTGTACAAACGCACACACACACACACATAAACATAGATGAATGAAAAGAGCCCTCTGTACACGAAGCAGATTATACAATTATTGGAAAACAGTTAATTCCATAGTTACTCAAAGAGCAAACAAATGCATGAAGTATAGCCCTGTGATGCTTCAGATCATATTGTGGATTAATGCACAATATATATATATGCACATGCACACATATGACATTAGTTCAGTTTACTGAACAAAATAAAGGGCTAGAAACATTTAGTGCTGAGTTAAACTGTTTATCGAATATAATCTCTGCCACACTATAATAGTGTTTTAGATCAGAGTTAGACCTTGACTAGAGGTTAAAAATAAGAGACAAATTAGTTTTCAAATATAGTTAGAAACCAAGATAATGAAGGCTAAAGAGAGTTAAAGTCTAGTGTATGTAAGTTTATGTTCTTATAGCAGAAATGGAGTAGGTGAACGAAATGATATAATAAATGTAAATTAAATAAAAATGAATATATATATGTGGATATATTCATAGAGAAATATTTGTGGAGATAATACGAAAAACTCAGTTTTTGTGAAATAAAAGAAAAGAAATATTGTTTACTAGCTAAAGGGAAGTAACTATTATGAACCGTTAGAAACTTGAGTTGTGTTTATTTAAAAAAAATCTTTTGTGACTGGATTGTCAAGTCGCCATTCAGGGAAGTTATTGATGCCTCTGTTCATGGAAAGAGGGAAGGTTTGGCATAAAGTGTCAAGGTTGACTGTGAATTATGCATGTGAGCAGAATATCAAAGAGTAATGGTTATCATCAGCATAGGAGTAAGCATTACTAAAAGTGATGACAAGCAATCTTTAACATAGTAATGTTAATAGATTTGGGGATTAGAGAGACTCACACCCCACCCAGCAACAGCTTATCAAAGAGAGTCTTATGTCACACAAACGCTTACAAATTGTGATGACGTCTCTGAAGATAAGACCACTGATAAGCGATATAGGAGAATAAGGCCCTAGATCTGGTATTATGAAAGATGTATTGTAGTGTAATTAAGACTTCAGTTGTTGAGATCAGAAGTGAGAGTGATAGGCAGATTATTGGTAGGATCTAAGAGTTTACCTTAAACAGAGGTAGGGCACTGTAATATGCTCCCAAAGAAGCATGTCACATATTCTAGTATAGAAAGAAATATTGAAATGTTCAGCAAGACTCAAGAACATTTGTTTGAGAGTAGTAGAAAATGCATGCATTGTGGAGCTGGCAAAATATAGAGCTGCAAATGTGGAAGATTTTTCTGTAAGAGTACTGCTTAAAGAGGCACCTTGGTTGAAGAGAGGCAGATAGCAGGGTTTTGCAAGATTAGTAAAAAAGAAATAAAAATAACTAGTTGCAATTGGGGATGCTAGCTTTGGGAATGCAGTGATGACTAAAACCTATTCAGTGGAATTGAGTGAGTTTCTGCAGACTGGTGGTGTGTGAGTCAGGATTAAGGCTTTGGTTGTGGGAGGGATATGAAGAGAGATGCTTAGGAGGATGGCTTTGGTTGCTTAGCTGTCTTAGATAGATCAATGGCGAAGCATATTTGCTTTCAGAAATAGAGCAAAACTAGCAGATCTCTGACCAGTTACTTTGAAGTATTATAGTATTTTAGGGAGTTGGTTTGTTGTAAGAGCAAGTTGATGTATAGCTCATAGCCTTGACTAAACAGATGATTTGATAGAAGTATAGAATGGCGACAATTTAGTAAAAGTTAGGTTTGGTGGTGAGAAAGAGATCAATGGCAATTTAAATACCTGTGTGACAGAGATATAAGTGATGACATTAACTGTTGAAAAAGTGTTTAAAGTGGCACCTTTGCTCTTCTCGACCTTGCTGAATTTATTCCACTCTTAACTGCTTCTCCTTTTCTCAGAATTTTTACCAGTTGATCACTGGTGTGTTCATGGGTACCAAGCTGGGCCCTAACTATGCCAATTTGTTAGCTTGGTCACGTTGAATACCAAATCTATTTCACCAGATCTACAACCCTTACCAGTAAACAGCTTAACTTTTCCATCACTTTTGACAACTTTTGTCATGATATTGTAGATAATTCTCGTCATATGCTAGTTGTATTACTCAGAGTCGATTAGTAATGTAGATGAATTGTTAGAAAGAGATAGTGGATTTAGTGTGAGTGGAGTGGTAAGTGATAAAGTAGTAAAAGGTGGAGACATTGGGGTAATCATTAGAAACAGATTGTCCATAAATTTCACAGAAGTAGTAGTGATGGTGATTGTGATATCTAAGGTAGGGTAGAACCCTACCTTAGATATCACAATCACCATCACTACTACTTCTGTGAAATTTATGGACAATCTGTTTCTAATGATTACCCCAATGTCTCCACCTTTTACTACTTTATCACTTACCACTCCACTCACACTAAATCCACTATCTCTTTCTAACAATTCATCTACATTACTAATCGACTCTGAGGCTCAGTCATACCACATAGTTCACTACTTCTTAAGAGTGGCTGCCCACAACTAATCATTGATACTGCTTACCACTGAATGCTCATGCTACTACTCTTCTACTTTGTTTGTTCAACTTCCAACCATTTTCGCTCTTCACTCACCTACATTTCTTCTCTTTTACCTCTCCAGAGCACCATCCCATGGAACTTTTGTCTCTTTTAGTCTGACATCACTTCCTACATTTTGCTCTATATAACCTTTCTCTTCCTTCAGTGGATTTTTCTGTTTGCTCCTGTTGCAACATCTGTCTCTCTACCCAAGACCTTACGACCTTGCACCATGTACACCATTTACTGCATAAGATAAAACTCTGTGGTTTGTGGTATATTGTAAAGACTAGATCAACAGTTCATTTTGGAGAACACCTTTTAGATGTTCAACACAAGAGCATCAGATTTTTCCAACTTGCAAACTATCACATTAATTTTTCTGGTACCTCTGCTTGCATCTCACCATCTTTAATGTTTTTACCCCAAGGATCTCCTGTTTCATATTTGTATTATGAACAATTGATTTTTCATTGAAACAGCCTATCAAGTTGAGGTTAATAATCAAGTTGCCTATCTCTAATAATATTGCCTTCCCCTTAACACTACCATACACTGATAAATACCCTCCTGTGCACTTTATCTAGCAAAGCATACTATTATGATTTGTTCATACCACCTGCATAGTAGTACATTACCTCATCACTATTTTCATCTACTCTCTAGAACATACTCAAGCTTATACATCTCATTTATCTCATTCAGCTCTGAAACATTAGGCTGAAAAGCACCATTCTACACACTGCCATTATATCCACTTCAATTTTCATTTGCCACAGTCGCTTCGCTGTAAAACATTACAATTCATATAGCATTTTCTTTCTTCTTTAATGCTCCAATAAAAGACTACAGTGTGAAATTCTGGCTCCTGCATTCCTTCTAAATTTATGTTCCAGATTATCATTATAAATATATGCACACACACACACACACACAGACATAGTTGCACATGTATATTTACACAAAGCACACATAACTATAATTAAACATTTCATGATTTAATATCACATTACCTAGTGTAGCCATAGTCTTTCAGATGTGTTTATGAGAGATCTCACAGGTGAAACTTAGATGCAGTAGTGGATCAGTAATTGTTTATTTACTATTATAAATATAATAAACTCTACAGAATGTATTGATTTTCTTTTGTTTATGGCTGTGTACATGTGTGTTTGTGTGTGTGTGTGTGTGTGTGTGTGTGTGTATATATATATATATATATATATTCAGCACAACATGTATTTATAGTGAATGTATAATGAAATGTGAAAATTGACGATTTAAAGTCTGTTCTCAACATATTGGCAGAGAAATAATTTTTCTTCTGCCCTTGTTTATATATAGATAAATAGATTGATAGATATGTGCAAACATTTTTACAGGCATAACCATGACATGTTACTTGTGTGAAAATTAGGTTGATAGATGTAATCAATCGAGAAAATACCTTACATTAATTTCTTTAAGTTGCATCATTAACAAATCTTTATTTTGTTGGTATAAGAAGACTGTGGAGAAAGTGATAGCTGAAGCTTTGATTGGTTTATTGCTAAAGAAGAGCTTAAAAAGTTTTAATTTTTTTATGCAGAGTATTAGAACTGATTAATTGTTGGTAGTAATTTATGTAGTGGTATGTATCATTTTAGAAGTTACTCATCCACTTGTAGTAAATAGTGAAATCACATAATAATGAAGTAGGAGAGTACTTCATTGTATAGAATGTATAGATTAGATTGAATTTCTAGGTATAAAGTATATCTTACACCATTGACAATGTGCTTTTTTGGTCAACAAATACAGAAACCAAGTATATGAGGAAAGAGTTAGAAAGCCAATGCTTTGACAGAGTTCGTTAACGAAACATACATATAGGGAACATACACATAAAATTGTTCTGGAATGTGATAAAGGTCACCATACATTATTATCATTATTATTATTATTATTAAAATAGTTCTACTATTCTGACAGAAATAGTAATAATAACAACAAGGTTTCAAGTCTAGCTGATATTAGCTGTAAAGCAGAATTTACAGAATTTCTTGTCTAACTGAACAGACAGCTACTTGACACCTAGGTTAAAAAATACAAAGTTTTCTCATCTGGTCTCTGCTAGCTCCTACTCTGTCTCACCAAACCACAATTTAATAAATGCTCACAAGTGAAAGGGCAAAAAGGGAACTGAAGTATATCAGTTGAATAGTAAGGAAAAAATTAATGATTATATATAGGAGTATAAAGTTGAGTCAGTCAGTAAAATGCCTGAAAATACTGACATTGAATTCAGAATTGTCACTGAATAAAGAGAAAATTCTGGCCATTAGTGACGAGAATTATCTACAATATCATGACAAAACCGGTTCAATTTGACAAAACTCTATAATATTCTATGCTAGTTGTATTACTCGGGATTATAAATGCTAATGGCATCAATTAAGTATTTAATTTAAACCATATAACTTAAGTGTTCAGAACTGCAAATATGCAATTGTGTATTATTGTCACAGAGAGATAGTTAAATAAGTGTGGTAGGTAGGTGAGTTGGTTACATCTAAATGTAATGAGATACTACAATTTTATTGCTGCTTACAGCTCTACACATCATAGGAGATTTTTTTTTTCCGGAAAAGTGAGTCTGATAGTCATTACAATCCAGCAGAATCAATCGTTGAAAGGTGTTGGTCCAATATTAGTGATGGAAATGATAACAACAGCAATGGTAGATTCAACAGCAAGAGTAACAGCAGCTTTGTTACTACCTACATAAGGGACTGGGCAAATTAATCACCTCTATTAACTCTTCAAATAGCAAAGGAATAAAAAGGTTAACAGAAATAAACATTACAATTACTAGAGAGTAAGTAGTAGCAGGGTATATAGTGGGGAAGGGAAGAATGGTGGTAAATTTAGCACCAATATTTGGGAAATGTTTCACTTCAACTTTATTAATTAAAATAGTTTAGAATTTAAGTTTACTATTTCTGAGTTAAATGCAAACACAAATTACACATTAAGACAGGAAAGAAAAAAAGGGGTTAATTTCTAATACAGAGATTATAGAATAAATTAAACCTCTTAATTCGTAAAGACTAACACATATATTTCACATTTGTTTGCATAGTATGTTGTAGTTAAAAGGCGCAGAAAGTTTTGAAAAGGAAATAAAACGATTCATTTTTCTGAAAATCTGATTAATGTATAAATTACTGTTTAGAAGGAAAATAGTTCAAATTAAGAAAAGATATGTGAATATAGCTCTTTGATTGTGATTTAAACTAAGGCTATGTTCATCACATCTTTATAAAGTAAGGATATTACTGAAACTCATTTTTTATCACTTTTGCAAATGTACACACAATTCATAAGCTACAAGCATTTTATCAGTGTTTACAAGATAACATTTGATTGAGAAAAATATATATGTAATAACAATTATACTTTGATGATAGATTATTATAATTATCATCATTTTTAAAAAATAAAGTATACATATCTATAGTATCTACTAAGGTCTAAATAAGACCCTGAGGTAGTATCATTTCACAAGACTGAAGGAGACATGTTCCACAAGGTACCTTCAGCACATGTGTGTTTGAGATTATTTCATAAAGAATATTTATATTTAACTCAACAATGTTCTGAGTCCCTTTACTTCATTCTTATTATTTTTCTCTTGCATTACAAATTATCATTATTAAGTTAAAAGCACAAACAATAGAATTATTTTCAGATAGGTAAAGATTAAAGATTAGTAAAGAAATTTGAGAACACTCTAATTTGAAAATTAACTTAAAAAACAAGGAATGTTTAACAATAAAACAAAAAAAAAAAACAAAACAAACTAATAGATTTGTTGCTGTATTGATCTCAGCTTCTTTGATGAATCAATTGATTTGTTAACTATGAAAATCAGAATTGCTCAAAAATTTTTCAAGCCCTTAGACATACATCCTTTTAGTCATCACAAGATATCTTGTGATTAGAGCTGAAGGAGTTATTTTTACACACACAAAATCTTTCCTGTTTTGCTCACTGCACATAGTTTAAATTGCTAGTAGCAGCACACCATGATTTATAATAGTTTTAACAATTAAATTTTATTCTTCATTGCACATAATTTGACACTGATGTAAAATGCCTGGCTGCTTCACAACCTAACATTATTTAGTTAGTTTACAGTAATAAAAAAATATCAATTTATTTAAAGAGAAAATAAATTTAAATATGTATATATATATATATATATATATATCAGTCAATAGAGAAATTCACATCATTACTGACTTACGTTGATTATATATAGGAAAGCAAAAAAAAAAGAATATATACAGTGTATTAGCTGAATTGGCTTTCATATAACAGTTACTAGTTCTTTGTGGAATGACAAAGCTTAATGATAAAAGAATAGATTAAGTCAAAGACCACATTTTGTATAAAGGTCTAGTGAGCAGTAGTTACTTCATTAGTACTCTTACCTAGGTTAGTCAAAGCTACAGCTGGTGAAGGGCAAGGAGGAGAACAGCGAGGGCTGGAAGTGTTTGTTCTAGGGGAGCCTTTAGCTGAGGATTGTAAAATATTACATATAACTGAGCTATTATTGCTGTTACTAATGTTGCTACTACCATTGTTGTTGCTGTAGTCCTTGTTGAGACATTCTAATGAATGTACTTTAGTCAACTTTCCATTCTCTATCCCAGCAGCTACATAAGAGAAGACACACAAAACTGCATAACAGATCTGGTCAGCCTGAAATGAAAAATATAAACATTTTTATTATTATTGAATATTTCATTAAGAAATTAATTACTGCAACTGTAGCTACAAGTTACAAATATTTTAGTTATATGCAGAGAAATTTGTTTTGTAATATCAAGAAAAGCTTTAATATATAAGCTGTTACTGATTGAAATCTGGATGTAAATTTCTTAAATTGGTAAAATACATTTTAAAATTAGAACTAAACAATTTTATTGGTACATTATCTAAGTTGCTTACTGATTAATGTTTTTTGAACATTATATCAATTTTTAACATAATTTTAGTAAAACTTAATGTTAATTTTTATCCTAAGAAATTGTCACTGAAAGTGAAAATAATCAAGAAATAACTCTAGAAACCAGACATGTATTATGAATCTCTAAATAAATTAATTTCAGCTACTGAAGTAAGTGACATGATCTCTTTTTGAAAGTAAGTTTTGCTAATGTCTACATAATTTTATGAAGATTAAAATGCGGATTTGAAAAAACACAAGTAGTTTGATATAATCAAGCAATATATTTCAGCTGAAAAGGCTGGTGAAGCATATATTTTGGCAGTTTATACAGGTATAATTATTATATATTAATATTACATACTTAAGATGAATTAAAAGCAAGGGGGAACAAATGAACTATTGAAATTCAACAATATTATAACTGGCAGATGATATATATATAAAAATTAATAAGAAATACTGATATAAATTATAGGTAAATGTTATATGATCACGCCATTAATTTAAAACTGAGGAGAAAGAAATGAAATATATAATCAAAAGTCAGGTTTAGTATAAGCAGAAATAATATGGTTTAGGTTATGATAAACTGAACGATGGATCAATGTCAGAAACATTAAAAAAAACCCAGTAAAACCTAAACAAGTTTGTTAGTTGTCAACGCTAGTTAGTTAAATGCAAATAATGATGGGGTTTTATCGAATGGAATCTTTTAGTTCAGCAGTATTTTATCCAAAGAAATATTAACTTTTTAAAATACTATATAAGATCTTTAAGACCTATTTTAATGAAAACCACAAGAATACAAGGTGAATATATGTCAAAATTGATAAAACATTGGAAAAATACCTTTCAGAATTTTGGTTACATTATGAGTTCAAATCCTACAAGATCTACTTTATTTTACATCCTTCTACAGTCAATAGAAATAAGTACAGAATACCAATGTGATTGACTATAGCCTATAAGACTGTTCCCCAGCATTGCCAAAATCAGTAAATAGATAAAAACATGTGATAATATTGTATACATATTAACTCCCATTTGTAGAGGTTTATTATTACTTGTCATAAATAGTTACACAAAGTGCATAATTCAAAAGTAGGAACCTGTGAAAAAGCACACAATTTTCTTAAGAATGTATGGTTAGGACTGTCATGAGAAATCCATTTAAAGATAATTTCTGATAACTAAAATTTCAATTAATGGAAAACTCTCTCAAAGAGTCTATACTTTGCAGATGCTGGTGCTTAAACAAATTACATCTGGACCAGAAAAGCCAGACTAATGATGGTAGCTAGAAAGTCTAGCTAGGTTATTTTACAAGAATTTTACATTCAAAATAGTTGTATATGGGGCTATGAGATCAAACTGATTTGTTTCTAGGTGCAATACTTTATTTTACATTGCTCCATTTCATCTGGCCATATGAAATTGGAATCACTTTATTTGGGGAAGTGCAGTAGACTATCATCCTACCCAACAGCTAATTTACTACACATCTATATGGTTAACACTAATGAATCTTGCCTTAAGCACTAGCTATACATATATTTGCTATTTCTGAAAAAAAAAAGCAGAAGATAAACAAAGTAAAAAATGAAAATGTAGGGTATCATAATCATCATCATTTTACATCAGCCTTCCATGCTGGCATGGCATGCAGTTCTAATTAAAATAACTATCCAGTGAGAAATTAATCTATCATTCACTTAAAACCAGAGTTAAACACTGGTCCATAAGAACTACAGAAGGCATTATATTAAATCAAGTTAGGAAGCATTATTTAGATGTTTCATAGTCTATGAATAAAGCAAGAAGAAGGGGAAGAAGAAAACAATGGACATTCATCCAAGTAAAGAGTTAAAGTTATTAAAAGAACAGTTAAACAGTGAAAATTATTAAACTGTCTCTCTCATATTTTCCTAACATTTTACTTGTTACTTTACTATTAGCTGAGTGGAAGTAGGTTTTTCAGAAATAATGTTCATTGTTAAATACCTAGTAAAATTATTGTAAAGTAGCACTAAGTCACTATCCTTTTTAAATGCTGTTATTCTTGTATTTCCTTATATGAGGAGCTTATTTTCAAAATTGGTGTAAGTGCATATTTAGTTGATTTCATAACAATTAAAATACAATCTGCAAGCTCCTGGCTTCACACATGTGAAATTTTATTCAGTCAAACTGTGATAGATGCCATATAGACAGTAAGTGAATCTTAGTCTTCCAATCAAAATCAGATATACTGAAGTTGTTGTTTCCTCAATTACTCAAAAGTTACTCTGATGCATTTATCTTGTTTTGAAAGTAAGCTCTTCATATATGTATGTGTATTTATGGCTCCCTAATTACTATCTTCGATGTCCCCATGCCTGATGCTTTCTAAGAACAAAATACATGTCTATTAGTTATTGTTGTTTTTTTTTTTTTGCTCTAAATTAGCACTGATTGAGCAGCTCTATAGGCATAGGTGTACATCTGCCATGAAAATGACATTTTAAGATGCAAATTCTAGTAATTCAATACTCTAAAATTCTAGACTTACATTATCATTATTGTCCATTTATTGATGCTATTATTAGGAGGATAAGTCTCCAAATATTCTCATATATCTTGAACATGCTTCAACTCAAGAAAGTCTTACTTTTACTCATGCCTTTCTCACTTTAACTCTACTATGAGCACATTAAACAAAACATAGCAAATAGTTTTGTTTCTATCAACATTTTTATATCTTAGATGAATAATTATTTTGTCTATTTATTCTAGTTAAAATGACTGTTCTATTATTGAAATTGCTCTTGAAACTATAAGTATATACATTGCTGTTATGGTGAGTAAAAGAGAGAGTAATATATATATATAATATATATATATATAATATATATATATAATTAGATAGAGAGAGAGAGAGAGAGAAGAGAGAGAGAGAGAGAGAGAAAGAGAGAGAGAGTGAGAGAGAAAGAAAGAGAGAAAGAGAGAGAGAGTGAGAGAGAAAGAGAGAGAGATCAGTTTAATAAGTTTTCAGTATTCAAATGAAAAAGTTACTGCACAAAAGCCAGTGTCAAGTTAAGTATGTCCTACTCTTTATACAATAGGTGGATTTCTTTGAGCTTGAGCTCATTGCCATATGTTTCGCAAAGACACGGTGAACCATTAAAACCATCTGATTGGCCTAAAGATAAAGAAAGATTATGTTTCACAACAATTTTATGTACAAAGATATTCTGAATTGATTCAATACCATATTTATTCATGCATACAATGCACATTTTTTAATCAAATTTTTAAAACTGGAAACCTGTTTTTTCTTTCATTAAAGATTTCCATTTATGCAATTGATGCCCCATGAAATTAAATACAAAATATGAAATGTAGTTGTTTAAAATGCTTTTCACTTTCAGAAAATGTAAAATGTTGTTTCAAATAAATTAAGATTCTGATTTTATGAAGTTTTCTATTTGAAAATTTTCAAAAGGTGGGATAGAGTAAAAATTAGCATGGCTTATACATAAAGAACAGTGAAAATTAATTTTTGCATATTTATAATCTCTTGTTTAAAAGAGTGATGTTTGGTTTAAAATATGACTAACAGAGCTACCTTTTTATACCAGGTATATTATATTAGTAAAAAACAAATGGGAGTGATTTGAATATCCTATTTCTAACATGCTTAGCTATTCAATAAAAATAGATGCATACTTAAAATAGTAAGGTGTGATTAGAGAGAGATTTAACTGTTCTTTGTTAAGTAAACCAAAAGCAGTCCAAAAGGGATCTGTTAGAGTGACATCATTTTTAATGTTTATAGGATATAAACATACACGAGAGTTACAGTTGCTTTATATATAGTAACACATAAGGGATTCAACATTAGAAAACAGTTTTCAATTTAGATTGTGTGTCGATAAATTTGCATGAAGATTCTTGAATTTGTACTCATTTACAGATTTCATTATTGTTGTTCTTTAGCCCTAAGTCACTCAAAAGATAGATAATTTTCTGCAAAGAGCATTAAATATATATATTAATAATACTGAATGTAATTTCCCCAATAGTAGCATTACAGTATAGGAATAATTTTACAGCTTACATAAGTAAAGTTCAAATGTTACTTCCAAATTTGTCTTGTTTAAAATACATGAACTCTTTGTATTGCAGTTTCTACAGCCTTTATATATATTTTCAAATTTTTTTCATACATCATAATACTCAAGAAAAGTCTGTGCATATTGTACATGAGAGATATTTTTCATTCCCCATAATTAGGTTTGTGCATTACACAAGAATAAATACAGAATTCATCATACTATACCTGATAAAGTTACAATGATATCATAAACAAAAGGTTACCATTGCCATTAATCTAACTTACAAATTTGATATCTAATAAAGAATTTAGATAAAGTCACCTAAAATATAATTTTTATATTATCAAGTACTTTTTCTTATTTTTATGGTGATTTACAGCAATTCTATTATACTGAGAGACATTTTCAATGAGGGATTTATTTCCAGGATAGTTATTAATATTTTTCCAATAGTTACATTGACACACATATTAATATGTAATTTTACAACTTTGTGAGTTTTAAGCAGATATAAAGACATTGTAAATGATGCTTACTAACACAAAAACTGTTCTTTGACAAAAGGTTTTGTAAATCTATAAAATATTCTATGATGGAAATTTCATGGAAGGATTCTCATTTAAGAAAACAAAATGCATAAAAGTAATGACAAGGATAATAAAAAGCAACTGATCCTGGCACAAATGTACTAGTTAAGGCAATTTGAGAAAAACAAATGCTTCTTTAATTGTAATCAAGTACTAGAATCATATACTAAAAGGAAAAATTATATATACACACACACACACACACACACACACACACACACACCACACACACACACATATATATATATATATATATATATATATATATATATATATATATATATTCCCCTGTGTATGTGTGTGTGTGTGTAAACATACACATACTATGACTAAGATAAAAGAAACAACATTAGAGTCTATATCAATAACAGAAATCTGAACATAGTGAACAAAAATAAACATAATATAAACACACACTAGGTAAGAAAGGAGAGAAAGAAAATGCAATAATACTTTCTGCATAACTTAGTATAACTTGTAAAGGAGTTTGCCAACATAATCAAAACCTTAGCAAATGGAATGCTTCTGGTATTGATAAACAGAAACCAGAATTAACAATGTATGATAAAGAGATGATAAAAACCAACTCTAACCCTGTAAGAAGAGGAATTTTCCAGCCTTTATCTCCACTATTTTTTCTCTATCTCTGACTGTATTACAAAGGATGTTCAGTGAAAATAACAGTTAAAATGTTGAGAAAAAATTAAAAAATATCTCTTCTATATGGTTGATCTAAAAGCATATACAAGACACAAACAAGGCATTCAATAGTGTTAAGTTTTGAGGGGTATAGAATTATTTCTCAGTCATCACTAATCCTAGGTCTGTTCCTGATCCTAGTTGCTAGCACCTGTCGAGGAACCCAATAATGAGTCAATTAGGAGAAGCTGGTTCTGTGGTTTAAGCATATAGGACTCAAGAAGACTGATTCTTAGACATGTAACACAGAGGCCTTTCAGTGCATAGATTTGCTCAGGTGGCATGTGAATAAGTCACCCAAATCTAAGCTAGAGAGAGCAGTAAACTAGCAAAGTTAACTAAACTGGCAAGAGACAATAGGAAATCACTGCTGTATCTTTCCCAAGAAACAACACAAATCTTCAAACTTTGGCATGTTAGCATTATGTATGAAAAGTAAGAGAAGGGACTATATCTATTGGAGGACCTATTAAAAAGTAGATCCAACAGTAATATCAAAATGGGTACAGGATTAGACAAATATTTCAAAGTTACTCAAAGAAGATGAACACTAATTTTGAACTTGAAACATCAAGATAATTAAAACAGAGATGTAGGGCAGAACCAGTCATTTGGAGTTGTTGCTTAATCCCAGGTAAATCTTCATGAAGCAAGCTCAAGATGAAAGATGTTTCAACCATAGACATTATGACTTGTTTTTCAAACAGTGCATCCAGTACAACATTATTGAATAAGTCCTTCCTATTTTTAGATGGTAGCTTGTTATTTGCAAGGAACTTAGAGGTCAACTGTAACAGGTCAAGTGATTATAGAGAAGCTCTTTCATTAGCTTGTAGTAATGAGGGTGTTGCTGTTCAGCCCTGGGCTGCCCTCAAAGAGACCTGATTTTTCAAGTATAGTATATCTAAAACTATATTATCTAATGTATTTCTCCCATTTCTAAATGGTAGGATGTAGTATAAAAGTGATTTGGCTGCTACTTCTAACAGGTCAATATATAGGCTCCCTCATGGAAATACTTAGGAATAGATAAAACTAAGATACAACATAGAGTAATGAAAAAGAAAATTAAAGAGTACTGCCACCCAACCCCGCCAAAAATCCCTGAAATACTAGAAATAAGACTAGAATAGTCTAGTAATCCCAGATATAATCTACAGCTTCAAACTGAAAACTGATTAAACATTCAGTGCATTAAAAACCCAATTCTTCTATCTAAAAAGCTCATATCAGTGCATCATACACACTAACACAAAAAAAATTAGTCTGATATAGTAATCACAGTGGGGCTAGAAAAATATTTACAAATAAGGAAAAGTAGACTAATGTAATACAGCACAAATTTTTCTTTACAGACACAGTGATAATTAAATGCAAACTAGAAGTTAATTACACAAAAGAAACAGGTTCAAATAAAGGCAACAAAAAAAAGTAGAAAAGTTAACAATAAAATGCAGAGAAAATCACTCTATGGGTCAGTATGATGCAAGACTGGAACAAGGAGGAAATGGATCAATATGAGCTAGACAGAAATGCAAGATACAATTTTTAACTATACTAGATCAATGCATAACTACAACAAACCCTCAGAATAAAATTATTTATTATAAAAGTACATTATTCAACTATATTTAGTAGAATTATTGAAGAACTATGTTGAGCTGTAGAAAATTTATTTCTGCTTGTTTCACAATAACAGAATCATATGAGATGATAAAACAGTAAATTAGGTTGAAATGCAAATAATTTTTTTAACATTCTATAATCTACTCCGTATTTCCACTCAGTATTCAAATCCTTAATTCAGAACCAATCTTTTGGCATTGTTCAGTAAATATGAAGAATTATAACTCAAACTGAATAAGATTAGTTTGCAAGAATTCCCATTTCCCATCGACTTGCTTAATCTCTCTATTTTTATTAAATATAATTTTATTCACCACATTTATAAATAATTTCATTTGTTTTGATCTTGGGATTAATTTGGATTAATGTGAAATGGAAACCAATAAAAATAGAATCATCAGAGTACAGCCTTACAAACTGGAATGTAGCAACTTACCATGCTGGATTTAAACTTATGAGGAATCACTTGCCTAGTTTTGGGATCTGTAATGACAAAAATAAAAAAAAAAGAAAGAAAAAAGAAAAGAACATTGAATTTTTTAGTGATTTCATTTTTTCTGTTTTAGACATACCATAGAATAAATAATTATCAATTGGAATCTCCTTGATATGCATAATTCATATAAACTCCTCTAATATAAAAAGTATTAATCTATAATCTGCTGAACTTATGCTTACACAAGTGGTGTAACATTTTGTTCAATTTTCACAGCAAGGCTAAAATTATGCTTACTTAAAAAGGTATGCTTTACATTTCAAACTAATGGAAAAAGTATATGCACATTTGAGCTTTTTGCTTTCAGCTATTGTAAATATTTGAAATAATAGGTGCTGTGATGCACAAGTGTTTATAAGATGACTCATTCTATCACCTACGTTTGATTCATTATGTAGAATTTACATTATTTTTTTTATGAAGATTATAAAATCGTGAACCACAGAGAGACAAATGTTAAATAGCCATCTATAATAATAAAAAAAAGATTGTGTGTTTGTGAATTTGTTACTTTAACTCCTCCGAGACTATCAAACAAACCTTGATGAAACTTGATACATGTGTGGGGCTTATGTCTATGTGCACTTACACACTTAGAATTTTACACATTTGGAATTTTAAAAAAAATCGATTTTTAATCAGCATTGAATTTTCAAAAATCATAAAATTTTGGCATTTTTCGCACTAGCCATTGTGACATCAATTTGATGAAAAATATTTCATGAGTATAAACAGACAGTTTATTAATGGTAATCTATTTAACATTTGCTAATTCTTCATTTCAATGCAAATTGTTTCGGTTTGCTGGAACTTATTATTTCAATTCGTTGTTTGAATTCCCCAGTGTTTCAGGTTTGGATTAGGTAAGACCATTTTATTTCTCAAGCAAAATTTAAGCATTTTGTGCACTAGCCTTCATAACATCAATTTGACGAATATGCCCCAAAATTTTGCCATTTTATGCACATGCACAAAAATGACAACACAGGTTTGCTACCAGACTGTTAATTTTTTTGTCAAATTGGTCCTACCCATTAATACAGATTTTAACTTTTTGAAAAATACCAAAATTTATTGAAAAATGTTTCATGGCTATCAACAATCATCTTAATGGTAATTTATTTAGCATTTGCTAATTCTGCATTTCAATGCGAATTGTTTTGATTTGCCAAAACTTATTATTTCAATTTGTTGTTTTAATTCCCCAGCATTTCAGGTTTTGATTAGGTAAGACCATTTTATTTCTCAAGCAAAATTTAGGCATTTTGCACACTAGCCATCATGACATCAATTTGACAAAATCTGCCACAAAGCTTAAAATTTTGCCATCTTATGCACATGCACAAAAATGATGATACATTTCGCTACCAGACTCTGCTCATACTTTTCATCAAATTGATCCGGCCCATTAATATAGATTTTAAATTTTTATGTCGAAATTTGATGAAAAATGTTTCATGGCTATAAAGAGATATCTTATTAATGGTAATTTTTTTTACTGGGTACCTCAGCAAGTTTTTAAATATGAAATATGTAAAAGACATAAGTCTATTCTAACACTGTCTGGAATTAGTCTAAATCAGAAATGTGAACTCTAATATAGATCACAAAAAAAGCCTGTGTGCTGATGATATAACCAAACAACAATCTTGTCCCAGACAAAAATCAATAAAACTGCAAGACTTTTAGGGATGGGTTCTGAGATATTAAAAGATAGCTTGGTGTCATACCACTTAATGGATCAGATGTTAAGCTCCAGTTCAGCTCTGATCAAAAGCAATCCATCAATGAGCATTCTACTTTATTTTATGAGACAATTGATTTAAAATTACATTATCAAATGCGTTCTTCCATTTTTAAAGGTGAAACTTGCAGTGATTGCCTTGTTAACCTGATAACCTATGTAACAGTAAGTACCATTGTTAACCACCAAAATTTTAAGAAAATGTGATAGAGAGAACTAAAAAAATTACATAGTCCATGCTTTCTCATACTTTCTCTTCCCATACAATGATTTTATGAAAGTTGAAAGAATTATAATAAGTGTATAATAAAACCAAATGGGTAAGGATGCCATTTGGATATATTTTATGCAGAATTGGGGATTAACAATGCTAAAATTTGAGTTAGTTACTACAAAAACTGGTAACATTTCAAACAAAGAATCAAGAGAATAACATCAAATCTGTAATCTGATTGGTGTTAAGAAATGCTAAACGCTACAACCAGATGGTTTGAAAGACTTCAGGTCATGGATGATTTAGGATAAAATTCTCTTAACAAGTTCTATATATCAGTGATTTGGTTCTTACTAATCAATCAATTGAAGGGTTGTAAAAGAAATTTCAAAGCCAAAATAAAATAGGCTTGAAGGTGTACATAATAATGGTGAAGGTAGTAATTATTACCAGATACCACACGTGGTCAGGAATGTAGTATCCATATCAGTATTAACAAGGAGTGTACAAAAAGTACAGTAAAATGCCTGGTAGTATTGATTGATAACCAAAACTTTGAAGCGGAACAGCAAATGTGGCTGTGAAATGATTGCTATAGATCACTTTGATGACTTATTGAAAAAAGTTGCTCAGCTCAGTTGACAGCAAAAGATTTCCTCCTTGTGGTTTATAAAAGAAGTAGCAACAGAAGAGCTGAGTGAGACAATTACTTTGAGAAAATTTCAGTGCAAGTGAGTAGACAAAGGCCAATGAACCAAAAGCATTGGTAAATATATATGTTGATAGGGGAAAATAACACTAATCAATGATGCACAACCATTGAAAATCTGCTATGGATTGGTGATGAAATATACCATAAAGTGAGGTGGATTTTAAGAAACTTGAGAGGAAGTAGTTAGGTTATATTTGAAGTTGTAGAGCCACAATGAAAGGGTATGTACAACGTTCAGATAAAGCAGTAGGCTTTGATGTTTGCAGTTAATATTTACTAAGATACTAGCTGAGGTTCAGAGTGAATCTCTTAAGCTATAGTGCATAATTAAATGACTGGAGGAAGATACAGTTTGGTAAAATTATTCCAAAATAACAAAGTATTTTCAACACGTAAGTGATGGTAGATGAGAATGAAAGCTGATACATTACAAGATCATTTTCACAATTTAAATGTTTTGCCTTATCAGTCAAATAGTAACACAATGTAGAAAAATCTGTTTAAACTAAGATTAAAATAATAAACTATTCTTACAAAAATGCATATCCTTAGACTTAGCAAAGATAAAGATCTTAAAGTGGTAATTTATAAAAATATTTAATTCTTTAACCCTTTCGTTACTAACCTGGCTCTGTAGTACAAATGTTTTGTTTTTATAAGTTTTGCATCAAAATATACCACCAAACCTTAGTCGCAATTTATATTCCTAATACTAGCTTAATGATAACTAAGTTATTTTACTAAATTATTTGTTATATTTAAAATAATTGAAAGAAACACATAGCATCTCAAAATAAATACAGTAACGAAAGGGTTAAAGACCCAAAGTACTCTTGTTATGAAAAGTGTAACATTTATAGTAATAACAATCATTCCATAGCCTTTGAGACAATCATCAGATCATATTACCAATGTGGTAATATTTGGCAGCTGCACTTCAAGAAGGACCAAATTCTTTTAGGAATGTATAAGGGAAAGCAAATGAATTGAATTTTTGAAATCTTATAATCAGGTGGGAAGGTACTACCTTTATAGGGTCTCTGAGAGGAGTGGGAGGGAAAGGGGAAGATATCCTCAAACAGGAGACCTGGCATGGATGCTTGTAGTATATAGAACAAAATGAAATCCACCAAAGGCACCTAAGATGTAAGGTGGTGGTGTTAATATTGATTGCAACATTAAAGCAATTATCCCGAAGCCAGGTTTAAGGTACTTGATTTACTGCAAACAGTACAAAATGGAGGAATTGGGGGTCTTATATTGCAAAAAAAGACATTAACAAAAATTATGAAATATTAGAATTTCATTTGTCAGCATTTAAAATACTTTAGCATGAATTATTTAAGACAACATTTAAAACAAATTTATACAGTAACCACTCACAATAAACTGATTTAAATAGTTTGCCAAGTAAGATTATTGAAATAATTTTGACAATAGATTTGATAATTACTATATGAACAATACATTTAACAAACTCCATCTTGATATACTGCAAAAGTGCATTACAAAAAAGTAGTTTCCCTCAGGCTGTGATAGTAAGTCATACGAACAAAACTTGAACATTCTCTTTGAAGTCCAATATTATGTGGACTAGTTACAGAAGGAGTTGAGGATGATGATAATTTTTAGTTTAGAAATATGAAATATGTAATTTCATACTGGCTTCTTTGCAAAATGCTAACTTGGTGTGTGTAAGAATGTTAATATATCTCTTTCTCTTCCCATACTATCTCTGAAATTGTGGAAATTAATATTGCTTCCAAATCTAGAATAAAATAGTGAACTTAATAGTAAGAGTTAAAAATGAAACAAGAATTAGTTAACAAAACAATATATAGAATTAAGTTGTGGGTTCAGATAGAAAATTTGAACAATATTTTGAAATTAGTTACTGTAAATAAAGCAATTTTATTCATTATATTTGAAATAATTACTCTCATCTTTTCTATAAAATAAATGATGATTGAAATGTCTCAATTTGTCATTGGTTTTAATACATGTATGATACATATAGACAATGTGTCATAAATCCAGATGTCATTATTGAAAAGTATGTAGAGAATGATAGTGGCACACTCACCCTCACTGATACTAAGAAAGAAGCATGGAAATGACACTAAAAGAAATTGATAAAGGATGGGTAAAAAGAGGAATAACCCAAATACATCCAATTGACGAACCAAGTCATGAATAGAAGCATAATTATCAAGAATCTTATCAGGAAGAGAAGAGAACTAAGAGATGTATTTTGGTTTCGTGTCAAGACATGGAACCACTGATCTTTTTTCTTTGTGGAAAAAGTACAGAAAGTTCTCCATAATTCTCATAGTTGAATCAGTTGGAGAGTTAGAGTTACAGTTCCAAATGTGAAGCAGGAGTTTAGAATTGAGATATCAATTTAGTCAAAAATGAAAATGGGATACAGCTACTGACAGAGAAGCAGTCATGCTCAACATTCAAAAAGAGAACAGATAGAAGCTCTAAATGGTGTATACATTAAAGACAATGAGCAGACGAAAGGTGCAGTGGCATATCAGGAAAGCCAACAGAGAAGGATTTCATATGTAACAGATGCAAAGTAGCAGTTAGCAACAGAGCACCTAAGAAATTAAGTTTTTTAGCAGCTCAGAAAGCTCATTAGAAGTAGTTGATAGCTTCTGCTATCTAGGTGTCCTAATCAGCAATGGCGGTAGGTGTTATGGATATTAAGACTGAATAAGAATGGAAGGGGAAATTTTCAGGGAATAAGTAACTCTTTTGCAATAGATGGCTTTCTCTCTTTGAATGAAGAGGAGACTGTATGATACTTGAATATGAAATGATGCAACATGGTAGTCAGATATGGGTCAGAGCTAAATATGGAGGATATTTAAAGCTGAAAAGAAATGAAGAAAGCATACTTCATTGAATGTGTCATGTTATCATGCATGAATGATAGAGTGCAAGAGCATTGAGAGAAAAACTTAGAGGTAACAGCCTCATTATGTGGGAGAGAAAACTGTTCTGGTAAGAACACGATGCACATGAAGAATGATATTAGGTGAAAAATATCAAACAACTTTTATAGAAGGAGCCTGCAAATATGTGGGAAGAAGTTGTAACATCAGTATGTTGGATAGTAAAAAGCATAGAAAATGCTGTAATGAAATGGACACATTCAACCCATACAAACATAGAGAAGCAGTTGTATAAATGATACACAATTTTAATACTGATTGTCTATGACATAAATATTTTACATTCAGATTCTTTAGTAAAGCATACAAATTTAGAAAATGTATTATTTCTAACTATATAGATTCATATGAAGGCAGTAAAGGTTCTTAAGTTTTAAATGTCTAGTAAAATGAAAAGATGAAAATGGTAATCAGAAAATCTGAAAAGTAAACAATAACAACACATTTTAGAATTATAGCATTACAATGTAAAAACGCTTCACATTACTTTGATAATAGTAATTTAAATCAACAATGAAGTAAAACTTTCAACAATCAGTAAGATTAGTAGTTGTTATTTCATATAAGAATGAATAAGTAGAATGAAGTAATATCCATTAACAAGAACACATTGTATATTTATAAAGAAAATATCTTTAGTTTACAGAATATTTGTAAATGTTACAATAAAATACACAATGTTCAACAAAGAATGCAGCATCTAATCAGATTGGTATAAGAAAAGATTCATCAAAAGAAGTATAAGGTTAAAGATTATGAAGAAACCAACCAGTGAGTCAAAGTTAAACTTTTAATAACCAAGAAATTATGTTTGAAAAGGTTTCTGTTGCATTCTATGAATAGTCAGTAAAATTTTCTAAATAATAATACAGTAGCAGTAGACTTATAGAGGAAACATATTCCCTTTTAAATTATCTTTATAATATAATAGTGCTATACTTTCAAGAAAGCTGTCATTAATCAGAGAGCTGCTAATTCTTTTTATCATACAACATGTTATATAAAATAATTTTACTAAATCATTTAAAATTAAAAAATTAACTTTTAATTAATAAATCATGAAAATTTAACTGGAATAGCTCTTCATCATCATTTGTGAAAGCAACAGTTTTTCAGACAAGATCAATATACTGATACAAAAGTTCTGTTCTAGAGGTGTAAACTTTTGAATCCATGAATGAATTTGATTATTGCTTGAAGTCATTTAAGTGTATTTTCATTAAGTAATAAAGCCTTTGGAAAATACATCTTTATATATCTATGCTTAACCCAAAATAAATTACACTAGCTTCTTTTGACTAAAGTACATGATCCTTACATTTACAGGGGAACTGAAACAGGAAGTTGAGATCTCATGATTTTTTACATAGAAAAAAAAAACAGTACCAATATAAAGAAAAATTACTAAACAGTTGGGTAAAATAATGTTTGCAAAGGAATTAGAATGGCTCATTTTGATAGGGTGTTTATCAGGAAAGAAGCAACAGTGTATCTTTACATGTGTTGTGTCCTTGGTAAAAACATATATAACTCAATGTTACTAGAAGTAGAGTTGCATTATAGAAAAGTGTTTCTTTAGTTTGCAGAGTGAAAGACAAATCCACTCACCTAATTGAGAAGGTACCTCAAGAGGTATCTTTCTAAAAAGATGACAGCCCACCTTGTTGATATTAATTATTTATGCACCTCTCACATTATGTGAAGTCCAGCAATTATTTCTATTTGCCACATTTATTTAAAAAATAGTGCTTTAACTAAGACTGGGTCCAATTATTTATTTCCAGATACCTTAATTGGCAAACCAGTACAATAATGAAACAAAGTGAACTACAAGTATCAGAACCAATAATGTTAGAAGCAATATTGTACATATTAAAGGAAGACAAGGAAATAGTATCTAAAATTATAGCTTTTAGAGGAATACTTTCATTAGAATCAAACCTGTAAGGAGCTGACCAACTAGACTTCCTTTTAAAATACCAACTTTTCAATCACACAAAGTCACTAAAACGAGTAGTAGTAATATTTTTTGGTGTTGATTTAATTGACAGCATAATGTGCCATAAAAAAGAAAAAAACTAAGCCCAGTATTCAGGATTACTTTTTCCAACATATTCAAACATTTTTAAGATGGTAGAATAAAATTTGAAGTAGATTTAGCTGTTAATTATAGTAGATTGACTATCAATACAGTGGATCCTTTGTTTATTATCACCCAAGGATAAAGAAAGAATGTACACTACCAATATAAAGTATAGTGGTAAAACAACTGTTGTGCTATGATCAAATTCACCTAATCAGCCTCTGCTACAACAACCCCCAGTCAACAAAAGAGCGTCTACATGATTGCTTGACCTTCTAGGAACTGCAAACCACATAACACTCAACTATTGTTACAAAAATGAAGAATACACTGGATAAATTTATTCTTAGATACACTTTTTGAATAAGAGATAGGATGGCCATAGTTGGGAATGTTTTATGATTAGAGATCTGTTTAGTCATTGCTGACCTTGGACTACACAACAAAATGCATAGAGAAATGGATGAGAAGGGGAGGGAATGCGACATGTCCAGATTGTCACAGAGCATTCCACATGATTCATGACTTCATGCGGGAGTGTGCAATATGGTTCTCAGCAAGGAAAAACATCGTATATAGCTTAGTCATTTGGTTAACTACTTACATACCATAGGTTTGCTGATCTTGTGTTCAGTGGTGGGTTCTAGATAAAGTTAGTTGGGGTGCTGCTTCAGAAAATTTTTAGCTGTTGTTTTAATATTGTGTAAAAAGAAACAAACACATAAAAAGATAATTTATACATAAACTCAATCGGTTTGCGTTTTAGCTACTGCTGGGTAATGTGTTTAATTTGTTCATTGAACACCGCTTCAAGTTCATCTTGTTTTTCAAAAATCCCCCCTAAATCACAAAATAAGTTGGGGAAATGTGCCCTATTTTTCAAATCCTGGCAGCAACATTGAAGCTGGAAGCAGGATAATAATCTAATTCTATACTTTATCACATTCAAGAATATAAACACATTTTTAAGCACAACACACACAAAGTCAAAAACACTACTGTTGCTCATGCAGTGCTCTCTCTCCCTTGTGTGAAGCTTCTTATCTTGGACATGTGAGCATGTGCACAACAGTCAAACACTGCGTCACTGGAACTGTGACACTCACAGTTCTATATGAGGATTGTTGTATTTTTTTCATAAACTAGGGTATGGCTACTGACATTAAGTATAAAGAAAGAATTAAAGAGAAAAGGACTCATTATATTGAATGTTATCGATAATAGAAAATAGAAATAGGGGATGCTGCAGTTCCTATACATGAACTGCCACTGCTTGTGTTACAGAACAACTTTAAACTTAGTAAAAATATTTAGTGCTATATTTTAGCTATTTCTGCATCCCATTAATGTATGATGTCATAGTTTTGACAAATTACTTTTATAATTCAGATTCAAGTTGTTCCATAACTGCTAATTTTCCAATAACTGTACCTATTTCACTTGGTCTTCTGTTATTTCAACAACCATTAATTCTCAGAGAATTCAACAAATTTTCTATACAGAGCAAGTAAATATTTTTTTGACATTAAGCTTATTCATAATGATACAATATTATTATTTCATATTTTTCAGAGTCTCCTTTTAAAGTTATGTCATAACATCCTCATTTTATTAGTTAGAAAGAAAAACAGTGTCAATGACCCATGCAAGCCATCCAAAACTAGTGACATTAATATAGCTGATACTTAATTTGAACTCCTGTAAGTCAACATTTCAAGAAAGTATGTAGGTAAGAAAGGAATTCCAGAGGATTGCTGCACTGGAGAGGCATGATTGGTAAAAGTGTTTACTGCAGAATTGGGGTGTTGGGGAATACAAGTATGATGAAAGGAGAAGTGATATGTACATAAGGTAGAGTTGGATGGATGGAGTATGCAGCTTGATAATTTAGAAAAGTAAAGGTTCTTGTAGTGAAGTTAGAAGAGGTAGAGAGGGGAAAAAACCCTAGTTAATGTTAGTGTGTTTGTCAATTAACCAAATGGCCATTTTTGATGCAGATAAGTTTATTTATGCACATAGCAGCATTACTATTTCAGATGTGCAATCTGTATTCCAATGTTGATCAATGTAGATCCAACTAATCAGATTTGAACAAACTAAGTTTTTGGGAGGTAGTTTAAGCAATATCATATGTAAGGTCTCCTTGAGCAATCATCAAATATAATGCAGCAGCTATGAGTGCTTTAATTCTGTGTTGTTTGTACATAGAGAGGATGTGCAACAGTGTGTACTTGATATTTCTATTGATGCTGAAGGAGATTATATTTTCATGTTTCAATTTAAGAATTGTTTTGAAGTCTCTGTTCAAAGAAGTAGTGTGAGATAGACATGAAATCTTTAGGTTAAATATATTGATGTTACTTATAGAAGTGCTAAAGAGTGAATGATAGTATGACATAGATATATAGAGTGGATACAGAAATATACCACTTGCCGAGTTCTATAAGCTGAACTTACTTTAATATTTTAATTATTACAATGAAAAGACAGGTACATAGAAACAGTGGATACCACCTTTGTGAAAATGCTTTAGCTTAGCCAAAGAAGAAATATCTATGCAAGTTATACCTCAAACCATTAATCCAGATTGTAATCTTAATACAAATACCCAACACAAAACAGATTGAACTACATGATAATGCTTTCTCAATAAGTACCAGTTAAGAGTAAGTCTATACTGTAAATTGGCAGGCAGCAGTTCCAGGTTGAATTTTTTTTGCCTACTGCGCATCCAGTTTTTCTGTATATGTACAAGATAGTTTTTGCTTGGATAAATGTTTTTATAGATGGATGACCACATATAACTAACCACAACCATTGAAATAGAAGAACCCACTTTATTTAGTCAACAAAACAGGAGCAAGATGATTTTGTGTTTTGCTCAATGGTATATAGCAACAAGCTTTGAATTCACGGCTATATGGACAATAATGCAGAATCTGATTCTAACAATCATTACCTCACCATGAGTTTATCAGTTGCAGAGATGTGTAAAGTAAGTGACAAACAACTAAAGCAACTTTGGAAAATTAAGATTGTTTAGTTACCTACAGCAGTGCCATAGATCAGCTGAATTAGAATATACTGAAATTATCCTCCTACCACCACTGTATATAGCTCACACTTCAAAATTTCAGACATTTATATTTTATTCCAATATAATTATTTTCATATTTTATACTTATGCAACAATTTTTACTACATAGAATATTCTGGTTTCTATTTTAAAAAGTTTTAAGATCAGAAATTCCTAGAAAATACAGTCTTTAATTAGTGATAGATCATCTTTTCATAAAAGATATTTTTGTAATTTATGGTTCTGAATCTAGGAGGGGATTAGATTGTGCAGCCAATTGTAGAGACATGCTACACAAAACTGATTATCTTTTACTTTCTCTTCAGTCTTTCATTTGAATTTTATATACACCATGACAATTGCCCTCTCATGTTATTTCTGACACACTCCTGAATTCTAGATTATAAATTACTTGGTCATGTAATATATGACCCAAAGAGGGTTCAAATTATGCACTGAAGAGATGTAGCCAATTCCTTCATAGCTGTTGCCTTTCGAATATTGTATTTTTTCTAAAACTTTTTCAATCTTGGCACTGAATTGTAAAATCACTTTTCATGCTAATATTATTTCCCAATTAATGGTTCTGCAAAATAACAATAAAAAACAATAGATTTGAACTGGATTAGTTCTGACTTTCATGGAGGTCACAGATATCTTATATTGCAAGTATTTCAGAGTGTTTATACATTCTGATAGCTTGTGCAGTCTTGAAAGATTCCGAAAAGACTTCTAATTTACATATTACTGAAAACAAAGAAAATTTTTCAATGGAAAGCATCCTGAATAACTGAAAAGTAAAACACACTTTTATAATAATTTTATGAAAGAATGTAAAATATTGAGGGTATAGTTTATATTGTAGAAATGTATCTGTAATATTTGTTAATATTAACTCCCTATCTATATTAAGTTTTAAATTCTTGAAAGTATGAAGTAATTTTTGTGATAATTGCTTATTAGAGACTTAATAGTAATTTCTAACTTAGGAACAAGTCCACAAATTTAGGAGTAGGGATATGGCAATTTAATCTGTACTTGAATGATATTTTATTTTATTTTTCTAGTAGTAAGTCAATTACTGATTATTTAAGGTAACATTATAAGGTTTTAAAAAAATATTTTCAGACACAGTTGAGAAGTTAAATTATTATCATTTTAGGAGACAGGAGTTCAGTTAATCATAAAATGCTGAAATCTGGAAATTGATAGTTATATGAAATGTATACTAACAGCATTGTAGATAATTGATATGTTTCTTTAAAAAATATGTAACTATTCAGGATAACTGGTAAAAGACAAAATGTACTGTAACAGTTGGTAACATGCTACATGGAAGAAACTCCACTCTCTCAGGCAATTATTGCAGAAAGTGAACAAAGAGAGTAGTTGGAAGGCTTTTACTGCATCAGTCCAGTGCTTCCTAGCCTGCCATCTTGTAGGATGCTTTCACTGCATTTATCCTGCTCTCTCCCAACATCAATAGTCCCCTCCAGTTTCTCGTTTCTCTCACTGTGCTTACTGTATTTATGCACTGTTCCTCCAACCTTGTCTCTATTTTACTAGCCTTTCCAAACAACTTCTTCATTAGCTCAATATTCACTATTCTATTCCTCTCCATCTTCTATGGCACCCCACTACTCTCTTAGCCTGTAATAATCTTCCTCTCACAGCTTCTCTGGACCCTTGACACACTTATCTCTTTCCGTATGTCATGCACACTTTCTCCCACCTTCTACCCACGAGAGAATGAGATACAAGAGTATTTCCTGGACATGAGCAATGATTGTGATTCTGTGCTGCTGACAAGTACTAGATTACTTTGTCCTCATTGGAAGATATTTCTGGGGTCTCTGACTATGGAAACAATGCAAGTTTGGTATGAAATATTTAAGTTACATGTTAATGACATTTAGGTATACAAGGTGAATAAGGACTAAAAGAGTATTATCTACACAAAACCAGTGTTTAAAGAGACAGCATGTTGGTCTTTAATCTATAGAATGAAGAGTGGAATTTGGGTTTTGTAAAAGTTGGTAAAGTGTAGGTCAGTGAAAGTGGTATTAGCATATACTGCTCTGGTGCAATCTGACAAAAACTCAAGAGATAAGTGATGTTACCTAACAACATATTAATGTCAAACTGCAAATATTTTTGTTCTATGAAGATTGTCATTATCTTCATCAATTTGATGTCTATTCCCATACTGGCATAGGTTGGGTTAGTCTGTGATATGGCTAAATATTGCTTGTCCTATTTTTCAGCTATCTAATTTGTGAATTCCTTGAGATCAGACTTTTTCACTTCCTCCCATATCTTTGTCCTAGCTACCTTCCAATGTCAGTGCATGATACATATTTTTATGTAACGCTCTTTGTTCTTTTACATAACCTGTTCATAGCAGTTCAGTTGTCTCTTCTGCCCATTTTAGCTAATATTCTTAATTCCATCTTCCATGTAAGTTAAACTTTAAGCATCTTATAGATCACACCTAACTCATTTCTCTTCTTCAGTGGAGATCCTTCACATTCAATGCTAGTGTTTCACTATCATACAATATTACATTTATTAAAAATGCTTCTTACAGTCTTACCTTAGTTACCCTACTTCTTTCTTATTCTAGCTATAAGGTCTTACTAGAACAAGCCCAAATACAAATATAAAAAGCAGCAGTCACTTTACAAAGCTATTTTAATTACATTTTTATGAGTAATTTTTATTGAATATTTTGCTTAAATTAGAAGTATATTATAATTTTGATAAGTGTGATTGAAGAAAAGATTTTAAAGTAAAATATTAAGGAAATATCTTTCTAAATTATTTTAAAATAATTTCTAAATGTTAACAAGGTTTTGACAAAAATTGTTTAAACTACTCAAGAGAATTGTGGAAATAAGGGAATGTGTAATTTAGCAATATTTGTGGAATTGTGTAACCCAAGTAAATATATATTCACTGACATTCTGAAATTAGGATACAAGAATTAATTAGCAATAAATGAACTAATATAAATAAATAAATAAATATAATGCCTTCACATGATTGTAATAGGTTCATTATTTAATCACGTGAAAATATAAATTCTGTTGGTAAAAAAGGATTTTTTATGAGAAAAGCTGAAACAATAAATCATCATTCAAAAGAAATCAGTTTCATTAATCAAATGCTGTTTAGGAGTTGGTAAGATAGAAAGTATAATTCAATAACCCATGGGAAAAAAATGTAACAAAAAATAAATATTACTTAGATTAGATTGAACTTTATAAAGAATAGAATTTAAAAAAAGTAGAAGACAAAAAAAATTTAGAGAATAATGAAAAGGGTTAGCAACATGAAAGAAAAATATAAATCTTTAGTTGTTGATTGTTTTGGAGAGGTTTCTGAATGTTACATCTGACTTTAGCTTAAAGATTATTAATGAAATATTTTTTCATATTAATTGGTTACTAGTTTAAAATAGCAAAACAATTCCTTAACTATGCTCCAGCTTTATATTTTAAAATGTTATTATAATAATGTTAATAATGAAGGTTGAATTGTCTAAAAGATAAATTAAAAACCTATCATAAACTGTGTTGCATTATTAAAATACTATATTATTATTTAGGTGCTGGTTGGAACTGATTGAGCAAACTTTTCCAGTTGTTTTCACCTCATCTTTTTTTATATTTTATTTTTAACAGACATTGTGCACCTTAGACAAAATTAACCAATGTATCAAGTTTTGAAGATGAGAGGGCATGATTTCAGGGAAATTTGTCTACTATTTACAAGTAGATAAAGAAACCATGAAGAAACTCGCTTTATCAATGTGACATATGTTTATTGTTTGAGCCTAAGTTAACCCTGAACTAAGAAGATCTATAATGAAAAGCATTTCAACAGTAACATTCCTGTCTTTTTATACACCTATAACTACAGTGTTCAATGTAACATTCCTTTTTAAAAGAGTAAAGTGTGATGTGAGGAATATTTGGCTGCTGTTTCTTGCAGGTTGAGCAACCTCATGGAGGTTGGCTTCATTGTTGGTTTGTAGTAGGAGGTGAGGCTTCTTGGTGATTATGTGAGAATCTGAGGTCAGTTTAATGGTAAGTCATAGCGTCTTAATGGTGGATGCTTGTTGTTTAGCCCTAATCAGATATATATGTTCAAAGGCATTCCAGCTATAACCAGAATTACATAAATCATCTGTTTCTAAGATAGTAGAGTGTAATCTAAAGATCTAGTGGCTATTTCTAGCAGGCTATAAGACCACATAGACTTCCAGTGGTTGTGATGACAAGATCAATAGAGTTGTGGACAAATCACAGTGCAATATTTCTTTAAGTACCTTTACATTCTTAGTTAGACTTCATTTTTCATCCTTCCAGTGTAGATAAAATGAGCATCAACTGCTGGAATCAATATTATTATTTTTGCTATCTAAAATTTGTCATACTCTGAAGATAGTGGGATTTAAAGCAAATTTAGCTTCTATTATTAGCAGATCAAGTGACCATATAGAGGCATTCCCATTGGCTTCATTAAAGTAATATAAGGTATTCCACACCAGAAAGGCTCTGATGGCTAAGTGGAAGTGAATTTTCTAACTTTGTGGTTTTGGGTTCATTCCATTGCACAGTACTTTTGCAAATCTATTATAGCCCTGGGCCAACAGAAGACTTGTGAGTAGATTTGGTGGATAAAAACTGAAATAATCTCATGTGTGTGTGCACACGTATATTTGTTTACATGTGTGCCTCTCTGAAAATCACAAGTTATAAGCAATATTGTTGTTGTCATTACTCCTGACAAAAACAATGAGCTGCCAGTTTAGTGTCTTCAAAAAATGCATGAAATAAGAGATCCTTACTTCACAAAAAAAAAAAAGATAAGGGTCAGTAGTAGAATGGTCTTTCATTAAAAACAAACACTATAATGATGTATTTGTTTTACCCATGATATCATGGAAAAACACATAATAATGAATGAATGGAATATATATATATAAGTATATAAATTTTACCATCAATATATTACAGGTCGTGGCATGTAAGTGGTCAGAATGTTACCATCAGTTTTTACATTGAATTTTGCCATGAGACAACAGCAAAGTCTTTTCAAACATGTTGGCAAGAAGCATATAGCCACTTTTGCACTGGAGGTACATATACACTAAGGTCACTTAGTGATAGTAAAATGAAATTTTAGTGGAATATAGGGTGAAGATCTACATAAATATATGAAAGTATGAGTTATTTCCCATAGATTCGTGTTAAAGGTCAAATTGTGAAAAGAAGATGAATACCCTTAAGTTTGAAAGATGTGTTAAAAGCAATGGGTGGTAAAAATAATGACCAAGGAAACCAATTTGCTTGTTATTTATGTTAATAATACTATTAGTAATAAAGAGTAAATTTTGTTAGTAAATTTGAGGGGTTGTCTGTGTGTGATTGCATGTGTGGATGGGGTTTGAGGGGGAGCAGAAGGGTTGGGGATCCCTATAAAGATTTGGGGCAAGAGGTAGAATGGGATGGAGGAAAGCTATGGGTGATGCCTGTAGCTTGTGGTGTATGTTGCTCTTCAGTGCAAAGTGGACATGACTACATTGCTAAAATACGTTTACACTCATGAGAGCATTATTAAAAAATTTCACCTTCTGAGATAAGGAAAGAGCTTGGGTCATATGAGCTCTTTATAAACAGATCGCTGTCTCTGCCATGTACAGCCTACATCTACTGCTATTGAGATACAGCCCAGATCTTTCCAGCAATATTCAGCAGGTGTTTAAAGACATCGCATACTTTTTTAATTGCCATATATAACTGGCTAAAAATTGTGGTACTGCATCTTTCCTAGATCTTAAAAGAAAATCTTTGGTTATTCAGCTTGACCTTGAAAGAGCTCTCTGTCAACCCAATTTCACAGTGTTGGTTGATACTACCTCTACTTTGTAAACCATAGCTCCTGTATTGCACTGAGCAGTCAGTAGGTTCACCCTGTTATCCGTTGATTAAATTTTCTTCATACAAAAAGAAGAAAATGATATACACACAAGTTACAGACTTCAACCATGGCTACCTCCATATCCCACACCACTTATGATCCCAACTTTTTATAGAGTTCTTTACTCTTCCAGCTTTTTGTTTTCTTCACTCTCATTTCTTACTCTCCCTCCAGCCCAAGCTACACACAATTATATTGTTGTTAATACCCCCCCCCCCCAGAGATACCACCTAAAACCTCTCTTAATATGAATATAGTATTATTCTTTATTGTCATTAATAACAATACATTTTGTTTCCTTTAACATTATTGCCATTATCATTATATTTATCACCCAATACTTTCAACACATCTTTCAAACCTATGGGTTTTCTTTTTTTCCGTTTGCATCAAGCCATCTAAGATACCTTGTAGGATTATAAATCAACTCCAGTACTTGATAATACTTTCAATTTATCAACTCCATGGGAATGAAAAGCTAAGCCACTCTTAGTGTGACTGGATTCAGAACAAAGAGCCATAATCAAATTCTGAAGGGCATTTGATCCATTGCTTTAATCATTCTACTAGTTCACTGTCTCAGTTGTCTATTACCAGTATAACACTGCACAGAACTAATGCTTATATTCATATAATGTTGAATTTGTCTAGTTTTGGCTTTTACATAAATGTTCAGTTGCATATTATTGATATTACTCTGTTGGAGCAACATTGATAATCAATAATTAATATTAGATTCAATATACTAATTATCAACATTTGAAATCTAATAATCAATTAAATATCTGAAGATTAAACTACATTAAAATGCATATTATGCTTAGATGGTAGTAATTATGGGTTTCTGTTTAAGTTTGATGTCAAACATTTATTTTCGTTGAATCAGCTAGGAACACAAAAATTTACATTTTAGAAGAAACATTAAGTGAAAATTTTCAATTATAAGTATTCTAATTAGAATGAAATAAATTATTCATTTCAAATATTGAATTATTTTGTAGTAAAATTTAACTTTTTAAATGTTTCCTAAAGTTTTAGATGAAATTACAATTATTATAAGATATAAAACAATGTTAAAATTTTGATTATATGAACAAATTTAATTAATATATTAGCAATGAATTGAATTAAAATTAAAAAAGAGTAAATCCTCATCCATTCAAATGTATATTCAAATATATCTAGTGTAATCTTCAACTTGATAATCAATGATATTAAAACTTCTGTCCCTATCCCAATGTAAATTTACTTGGCTCAGTCCTCCACTCTACAACATTAAATTGTCTTATCTTGATGATCCCATAATAGATCCTTTGCCTGATATTTCTTTGGAACTTTCTATCTGTTCATGTTCACTGCAACCACTCACCTGTACCAATTCAAACTAAAAATTAATCAATGAAAAAATTAAAGTGTGAAGGAACTAGTGATGGTACATAGTATACAGTTAATAAAATTTGAATTTTTGCAAACACTAACAATACTTTTACTATCTATCCAGCTGCCTTTCTCTTATTGAGGACTAATTCCTTTTAATTCCCCAAATGCCCAGTCACTCCAACAACCACAGAAAGGGGAACCTAACTGTTGCCTGGTCTATTCAATATTACAGTAAAATCACTATCAATAAATTTCTTGGGGTCTATATAATTATCTGTCTTAAATTTTAGAACAACAGACCTTGTAATAAAGACAGGGTTACTGATAAACTAATTCTCTCTTCAGGGAAACAATTCTGAGCGTATTTCAGAAAAATTAATCTCTCATTTTTATTCATTATATTTTTTAAACTCTAATTTAACTGTTTCATTTAAATGGATTATCTCATTGAATTATTTAATCTACAAGCATTACATTTCATATAACATATTTTATTTTGGTCACACACACACATATATATATGTATAAATCGATTGGTTGCATTCATTTCACATGCAGCTTTGACATGTGTATGTCACATGCATCAATCTCTATATAAATACTGCAGTGCTACATGAACTTCCATTGACTGGGGTTGGAAAACAACCCTTGTATATGCAATGGAACTATAACAGGTTTCTTTGCTGGTTGTCACATTCCAAAGAAACTACAGACTTCTGGAAGAATCATTCTGATTTGAAATCTCAATACATTACTGCTAAGTCTAATAAACAGCAAGGTGTTAAAGTAAAATACTATATAGTTCTATTCATCTATCAGTGATTCATTCATCATTGCTTTGGCAAGAATGGTAAAGGTTATGTTTTACTGAAGTATCAGAGTTAACTAAAACATGCCTAGACTGGTCCCCCTGTTCTTGCAGGAAATATGAAATATTAATCATAGACTAATACTGTATTTTTTTTTCTCACTGCATATTTATTTCTAGTTAGCTTTTTAATGCTCTATGCATTCTATTTTTAGTTAGCTTTTTAATACTTCTTGATTTCCCTAACTTAACCTATAGAACTTGTTGTCAGTCTATATTTAATAATGGACATTGATGCCATATTTGAATAACAAATAGTTCATGACAATTTGTCATTACCCACTTACATTATTTAAATCTTATACTCCAGTTTATCTTCTTCAAACTTATGAAATTTAGTCATCGAACTTTCTATTGTCTTTCTATACACACACACACACACACTCATGCATATATGTAACTAGTATATGCAGGGCAATTTTTAATACATTCATTATATAATGAAAATGTATCCAAACATTCTTATGACACAGGTTTCATTATTTTACCTGAGTTAAAGAGTGAAATTTCTTTCACACAATGAAAAGACAGATATACAAATAACATGGTCATCAACAGTACTTTAATGTTTCATTTTCTTGTCAGTTTTCTCTCAACCTATCTATGCTCATGTTATTCCTCTATACATAGTCAATAACTAATATATTGAACAATGATATTATTATAGAAGAGAATTATAACATTTTGTGACAACTCAATAAATTTGAACATCTACTACATATCATCTGGGCTGACATATAACTGTTTGCTAAGAAGTTCCCTTCACAAGTGTCTTCTATCATAGCCTTGAATTAACCAATACCTTGTGAGTAGAATTTGATAGATGGCTCTGGTGCAGAAGCTCTTTTTATTTATTTTTATATGAGTCTGTGTGGCTTTGCATGTGTACATCTTTCACCAATGTTTATCAGGGAAGGATATAAAATATGGGCAAAATAATCAAATAACTGATGCTTTTCAAATAAAATTCCTTGTAATATTTGTTCTGCATGGAAAGGCAGCAAGCTGGCAGAAACGATAGCACACCAGGTGAAATGCTTAACAGTATTTCATCTGTCTTTACAGTCTGAGTTCAAATTCTGCCGAGGTTGACTTTGCCTTTCATCCTTTCGGGGTCAATAAATTAAGTACCAGTTGCGTACTCAGGTCAGTCTAATTGACTGGGCCCACATCCCCAAAATTTCAGGCCTTGTGCCTAGAGTAGAAAAGAATATTTGTTCTGCATGGAATTAATATAATCCTCTGCCATTCTTGCTATCAGAAATATATTGGACCAGTGAGTGATCCATTGGGAGTTCATGAGAAATGATGCTCTTGTTCACCATTGGTGATACAAGTAAATATCAAAATGTTACTAATTACCTTTTTGACTTTTCTCATTTTTGTTTTTACACAACACATTATGGTAGACATCATGACAGCTTTACAATTTTCTCATAAATGTAACAACTTCATAATTGCACCAGTTCTTTTCATCCACAAATTTGACAACAAAGAATGTAGATAACTAAAGCAAATCAGAATATTATTAATAGAACAAACATTACGATTTTTATGTAATGTTTTGTATTACTGTGTTTCTTATGTGATTGTTTTCATATCTTTGATCAATGATTGTAGTTAAATATGTTTTCTGTTACAACAATAATAACATGGGCCACTCAGAATATGTTATATCTTATAAAGATATCTTGGTATAGTGGAAACTTAAAGGGAGTTGCATTTAAGTAATTCAAAAGAATTCCAAAGCCTGGATTAATAATCTAATGTTTACTAATGCAAAACAATTGTGAAAGGAATTATGGGATTAAACAATGTAATTTGATTTATCATAAAAATATAATATTCAATATAGCTGTATTTTCAATTTATAAATCACATGTAATTTAACAAAAGCTGGCTATATATCTTTTACTTGTTTCAGTCATTGGACTGTGGCCATGCTGGGGTACCACCTTGAAGGGTTTGGTTGAACAAACTGACTCCAGTTATTATTTCTTTTAAAGCTTGGTACTTTTTCGATCAGTCACTTTTTGCTGAACAGCTAAGTCACAGTAATATAAACAAAACCAACACTGGTTGTCAAGCAGAGGTGGATGACAATTACATATACAAAGACACACACATAGATATATGCATATGTATGATGGGCTTCTTTCAGTTTCTGTCTACCAAATTCACTCACAAGGCTATAGTAGAAGACACTTGCCCAAGGTGCTACACAGTAGGACTGAACTTGGAAGCAAGTGGTTGGGAATCAAGCTTCTTACCAGACAGCCATGCCTGTGCCTATAATCTGACAATGTTTAGGTAAGTTATTATTGTACTGATAGAAGAATATATCAATCTACTGACTTCACCATTTTTCAGTTTTTTAAATCACTGCAGTTTGAATGGTAATCTCTGTCCTTTGTCAGATGCTATATTTGCTAGGTTTATGTATTATTACTTGAACTTATGAATCTTTATTAGATATAAGGCTTGAATTATTGTCCAATCTGTAAGGCCCTTTAGTTTCTGCGTTTAGTCCCAAACTGAACAAAATGCATACAAGCATATAACAATTTTGTCAAGATCAAACCATTCTGAATATAGCTGTTTAGGAGTAATGAAGGTGAAATCAGAAGTCAAACAAATTATAGATACATTCAAGTTAATATAATGCTTTAAAGCAAAGTTTATATCAGCTTCTCTAAACTATCAATGTTGGATGAGCAACAGATTTAAATATTTATCTGAATTGTTAGAGTAAATAGTTTAATGCTATAATTAACCACTTACATTGAAGAGTGAATTAATTGCTTTTTCAGTTAAGTTTATTTTGCACAATAAAATAAAGTTTCATGTTTGACTGTATTCATGACCTATTTGTTACTAGCCTATTTAACAGCCTCAATTGTTAATCTTTATTAATTCTTAAAAAAAAAAATTACGCACCTTAGAATTTAATTTCAGTTTATACCATGTATATACAATAATATACTCCAAAGTATAAGATAAAAGTTTATTTATTAGTCTTCAACATAACTGCAAATTTAACTTAATTCAAATGTTTACTTGATTAAATAGATATTCTTTCTACCAAAGGATTTCAATGGATGTAGGATTTAATCTTAAACTCCAAATGCCCTAACTCAAATTTCTAGAAGACTTAAACCTATGTAGTTTTAAAGGTATGATGATAATAAAATGGAAGGATTTTGCATGCGCTGGCAAAATGTTTGGTAGTAACATGCAATTAGATATCATTTGGTGCATAATGGAATGTTTGCATCCAAAGCGGAAGCTAGAAGCAATAAAACAAAAATGAGTTAGTCTTTAATTCTTACCAAACTCCTCTAGTACAAATATGCCTCCTTTCTGTGTGAAACATTTCTTGACACGACATAGCTCAATAAAGAACTGAAAATAAAAACGAAGCAACTTAAAGCTGTTGATTCACAAAAGTATACCACTTGTGGACAAAGAGGATAAGTGGCTCACACTGACTAATTGAACTGAACAAAACAATAGCTCTACAAACTACATATAAGCAATATAAATCTAGCAGATGCAAATGAAAGGGAAAAATAGGTGCCAAGAGGAAAATTAGAATTTATTTAATCAACATCTTGATTAATGTGGATATTTAAATGTCATTAAATTGAATTAAAAATTTATACCCACTATAACCAATGTATTTTGCTGAATATAGGATTTTATCAAATCAGGTCATATAATATTTTTCCTGACAATTTGCAAGGTGCTAGTAAAGCAATCACAACTTCTAACATTGATTCAACTCAGGTGTAAAATAAGCATACAAACAACATACCAAATTAAAATAAACTGAAAAGCATAGAGAGGGCAAGCACTAGTTTGAAACAAAAATGATTTTCAGTAATAGTTGTGTTCATACACATAACAATCCAAATAAATGTCTCTATGAATTAAAAAAAAAAAATTGGGAGAAAATGTAGACAAGAAGCAAAAGTGTGTGGAGTAAAAAGAAAGGGTAAGTTGTAGAGTGAAGAGTGATCTACAAATGACAGACACCATAAGCCATTACCTCAAAATCCTGCCCCCAGCAGCCGATACAGCGGGATGAAGGGAGAGAAAGAGAGAGAAAAAAAAAGATAACATATTAACCAGCATATTAGCAACAACATTAGCTGCAACATTACAGTAACGTAAGCCCAGCTTGTTAAGGTGCTTATATCTTCCTTCAGATTTTCAAAAACAAAACATCAATTGACGATCAAACAAAAGACATAGAGAATTGAAAGCATAATTGAATGCAAACTGATTTTTGAATCAGTAATAGGGCAAGGAATTTATCTCCGATACTGATTAGGCATAGAATCTAGCTTCTCTG
>NC_042999.1:90283656-90318656 GCF_006345805.1 Octopus sinensis
AGAGATTTAGAAATAATAATTCTCTATTTATTAGATCAGAGACTCTGTGTCACTTTGAAAAGTATATATTTTGTACAGGAGTGTAGTGGCGCATCATCTAGCTGAGCAGTTATTCTGTGCTGATGAAGTGAAATAACCCAGAAACCAGTGGTACACAGATATTCCTTTGGGCTGAGTGGGGATGCTAAACTCCCTTGTTTGAAAGTATGACACAAATAGTGTCGTATAGCCAGCTGGAGATGATGTTTCCTGGGGCTAAATAACAGTAACAATCATCCTAACCAGGACAACTACATTATGTTGGCAAATAATCTTTACTCTTTCTCTCTCTCTATATATATATATTATACACATGCACACCTCCATATATACACACACACATCCATATATATATATATATATATATATACACACGCACATCCATATATATATATATATATACACACATCCATATATAACCCAATAAAAATGTTTTCATATTAAATCCTTATTTAACTGTATTCTAAATACTGTGGAAGATATTTGTAGAAAATCCCACAAAAGAAATATCTATTTTTCTGAAAGTTAGGAGGAAAGAAAATAAACACATGTGAATTTTCCAAAACTCCTCTCCTGAGTTTCAGAAAAGATTTTCACCAAAAATTCCAATGTAATCAAAATCTACACCATCTGAAACATATTTGTAGTAAACTTCATAAAAAAATATCTATTTTTATGAATGTTGTGAAGAAATAAATTCAGTGGGGCACAATTGTGTAAGTATGCTGCCATATATATATATGTATACTAGGGTGGAGAGTTTTTTGAAGATTTTCGATTTTGTGATGGGGGTAGCATGAAAAAGTTGAGAATGGACATCAAAATAACTGGTGTAAAATCTTAGAACTCTGTGGGAATATCTCCTGTCTCCACAAATGCATCGAAAAATGGAAAAAGTGGTGGAAAAACACCTCTACTCATTTATTAGCTATAAAGTACCTATATCATTGCATCTTCTTCAGGTAGCATTTAAATGACTGTGATGAAATTACTCTAAAATATGGCTTTAACATGTTTTTTCCTGTGGTTTCATCTTCTGCTTCCACAAACACCTTAAAATATGCAAAAATATCGTAAATATTCTAATTTGTTGAATTCAAAAAATTTTTCATGTAGATGTATATTACAGTACATTCCCCATCCCTCCTTGTGGAGGCAGAAGATGAAGTCACAGACTAAAAAACATGTTCAGTCATATTTTAGAGTAATTTCACCACAATCATTTAGAAGCTACCCAAAGAAGATGCAATGAAAACTGTATTTTATAGCTCATAAATAAGTAGAAGCATTTTTCCCTCCTCTTCTTTCATTTTTTGATGCATTAGTGGAGGCAGAAGATATTGTCACAGAGTTCTAAGATTTTACACCAGTTACTTTGCTGTCCATTCACAAATTTTCCACACTACCCCCATCATGAAATTGAAAATCATGAATAAGTGCTCCACCCTAATGTATACTTATGTATGTACACTATAGGAATATGTGATATAATGATATCAAAACAATGTAAAACCTGTTATATTAAAGACAGTGTGCTTGCTCTAGTATATAAGGCTTGGAAACCAAATAACTTTACAATCTGAAGAAGGTTATTAAGCTGAAAGTTTGAAGTAACTGTCAACCCTTTCCTTATTAAATAAAATCAACAACATTGTACAGAAAGACACCGAGTGGTCCTTTAATTTAACGTCTAATTAATTTTATATATTAAAAGAAACACTAATGTACATATATATTTCTGTTGCACATGCATGCACACACATAGGGAGAGAGGTGTGAGAACCAGTGCTTGAGAATGCAAGGAAAAAATCTATGGCAAAAGATTATAACTATTAATGGAAAGTGAGAAAGTAGTTGTGCAGATGAAAATTGTCTCTTTGATGTTTGTGTAAAAGAAAGAATTTAACTTCATTTCACTTTTATAATGTACAGCATTTTTTTTATTAATTCAATCACACACAAATAGACAAAGAGAATTTTAATTTTAGAATAATATGGATTAATTTCTCCCATAAATTAATTTTCATTATAAACAAGAATTTGTTAAAATATAGTTTTGTATTAAGTGATGAATGGGTGCTTTTTTGTGGCTTTTATTACTTACTGCATTGTTGTGATTGGCCCAATTATATATTGTTTTTGCAATCTGCATGGCTCTAGTTGTCATTGAGTGATAAATAGTTATGTGAAATAATCTAGTTTTAGTTTAATGTAACTGAGAAGTAACAAAAGTAACTGAAAACCCTATAGAGGGTAAGTTGAATATTTACAAAGCTGATACATATCAATAAAAATATCTTGGTCTAGGTGAAATATAAGTAAAATATGTGTACAAGGTGGTGTCTTATAGAATAGTGAAAGAAAATAATGTAATAGCTGTTGTAGAGACTCAAAGACATTTTAGTTTGTGTAACTGGAGAATAAGTGAACTGAAAAGTGTTAAAAGAATATAACAATAAAATGTCATCCTAATACATATCAATAAAAAAAATAACCTGGACTAAGTGAATAAATAATTCATCTGTAGACAAAATGAAGTAAGAAAAAAAAGTATTTTATTCTTATCTCATTACAGAATGCTATCAATATTTGAAAACCTCAGAAATTACCACCTATAAAGGCATATTCAGTTTATTGCATAAGAATGTCAATTACTGAGGCTATGCAATTTAGCAGAGTTGACTGTAACAAGATTCAAGACACCAAAAAAAAGCAATAAATTTTCTGGTGAAGTGCAAAGCATAAGAGGTTGCATATTACTATGTATTAATATGCAATTTGCTTCAATTTCAATTTGTTGAAGGTGTCATGTGATAAAAGAGAATTAAGAAAGTAGAAAGTTAATTTCAAGTTTTGTCTGCCAATTCTTTACATGTTGAAAATAAATGAGAAAAACTTTTGATTAAGTATGGAAAACACTCACATGTTTGATATGACTATTGTAATAAATGATTAACAACAGAATGATTTCAATGAAAAGCATTAATATTGGTATTGATGTAAAATTAAAGAAAAAAATATATAAAAACATGAAATGAGAGAAGGATAACTATTGTTTTTTATGTGGAATAAGATTAAGCCATTTTCATATAGGATATCGAAATAGGCTATTTTTATATATTAGTCTATTTCTATAAGTAATCAATGTATGTTAATAACAGAGAAGAAAATAGTTTAGGTGAAAGTAGTAGCATAGAATTAATTAGAGATTAAATGCTACGATTTTTCTCTAAAGTTATTTGTCATGTTTTTATAATTAGTTATTTCAGTGCAGACACACAAGAGAAAATCAAAATTAAAAAGTTGAGATATGAAAAAAAAAAAAAAAGATACAGTAATAAAAATAAACTTTTATATAACTATGCATGGGTTGAAAATAGCCACACATTCTGTAATTTCAACATTTTGAAAAGATTCTAAGCATGATATACATATTTACAGTTACAATATAGAAGTGCAATGGGTGAATGAGTAGTGATTATAAGACTACTAAGTTGTAGGCTAAAATTTAAAGGTTTTGCTCATTAAAATAGAAACTACACTTAATTTACAAACCAAATTTTTAAAAGGTTGCAGCATATTAAACACTATTATCACTTGCTACAACAAAGCATCTCATTTCTTCAAAGCCTCTTCATTAAGTTACACATAGCTTTGTTTAGAAGTCTGAAGTAATGGTAAAACTGTAAACATTAAAAGTAAAGCAGGCTATTGAGGACAACACACACCATTATATATAACACACCTAAAACAGTATTCATATCAAGGACAACACAGTTGTACAGGATTTTGTCTATAATGCATTTGAAGGAAGTGATATTACCAGCCAATTTGAAGTCTATTCAGAATAATCTAGACTGCCTTGTTCCTTTCCTGAAGGTTTTCACCTTCAAATTGACATCAATAAATATTGGTTGTTGAGACATTAAAGGATTTAACTGTTGATCTATAGATTAAAGTTTAAGTACTGCAACAGGTATCATACCCTTGTTTTAAGTCAATGCATATTAAACTACTTGTCTTAGGTTTACTCAAGTCTCAGTAAGTTTATTTCTATGGTAACAAATATACATTTCTGTATATTTCCTTAATGAGTTTGTTTACTATCATTTTGATAGATTATAGTACAGGTATACATCCTTGGAGAGTTTCAGTAAGGCAATAACACTTGTACTAAGCAGAAAAATTTATAAAATTATTTATCATTAACAAATATTGTCTTATTCTCAGTGCATATTTTGTTGTACTTGAGCTTTTTAATGTTGTATGCATTAAACACGTTGACACCTATGCACCTACTAGTTATTTATCTACTTAATAACATAAAAGAAAATAAGTACCACTTCAATTTTAGTTAAGAGATTAGTATAAGGACCTAGTTGTAAAAAGCTCTTGTTTCAACTAACAACCATCATCATCATCGTTTAACGTCCGCTTTCCATGCTAGCATGGGTTGGACGGCCATACCTAAATCTATTAAATTAAATAATATCATGTATGACTAAATTATGTGAAGATTCTGAACATGTAAACAAAGGCATAAACAAACTATTATATTCTTCCCTCTAGTACCAATGTGGTCACAAAATAAAATCACTCTAATATTAAATGACTTGAACAAGGAAGGAAGAATATTCATAAAGCACTATACTGGCCAATATAGACAGCATATAATTTTAAATGTACTTTGTAGGCTGGCATGGGTTGCATAAATTGTAATGATCTAAGTCAGCCTTTATTTGGAGTAACTGCTCTCCCAGACCAATCACTGGATCATGTTTTTGGCTTGGTTTCTATGGCTGGATACCCATTCTAACACGGACAACTTTACAGATTGCACTAGGTGTATTTTATTATGATACCAACACTAGAGAGGCTTTTGTCCTTGACAAGATAAAAGTAAAGGGTTCATTTGATCCTGTGTTTTCTCTATTTGCACCAAAATTAAGTTTACAGAGACTACTGGGAGCATTTTATAGTGGCACCAGCATCAGTGACATTACCTTTAATTGCTCAATGTAATAAAGGGGGTAGAAAAGAATGCAACCGCAGAAAATATCAAAACTATATCAAAATATTTATAACAATTCCTTTTAAATGTTATTCATGGCAACATCTTCAAGGATCTAGTCAATTTCCAGTGTTTGTCATCTTTTACATAGCAGTTAAATCAATTTTTAAGCAACTCCTTATATATCAGAGATAAATGGGAATGAAAGAAGTCCAGAGGCCATAACTAAGTTAAGATCTTATTAGATTTTGATGTTCATCAATGAAACATTTGGTTCAAAGATAAAGAATTACATTATTATTTGGACTGCTTATTTCTCTTCATATAGTGATATCTCTATCATCATCATTGGTTTAACTTGCTTTCGTAGCCTAGCCTGAATTAAGTGATCTGCACACTTTATCTGTTTTACATCAGAATGACAACTTTCTATGGTTTGATCAAATTGCATCAACTAAAAACTTCTTTTACTGGCAATGAATTCTTATTCGAAGAAATTTCTAATTAAGTATGCATCACATATTTCCTTCAAAAATTCATATTAATATGGATTCTCTTGAAAGAAGGCAATAAAATTGTTGGTTTTTTTGCCATCTGAATTCATTTATACATTCGTACAAAAGATAAGACTGTCAAATAATTATATTTTTCATAGATCTGTTGTGCTAGAAATATTACATTTATTGAAAACACCATCCGAGCGTGGCCGTCAGCCAGCCTCGTCTGGCACCTGTGTCGGTGGCACATAAAAAACACCATCCGAGCGTGGCCGTCTGCCAGCCTCGTCTGGCACCTGTGTCGGTGGCACATAAAATCACCCACTACACTCTCGGAGTGGTTGGCGTTAGGAAGGGCATCCAGCTGTAGAAACACTGCCAGATCTGACTGGCCTGGTGCAGCCTTCGGGCTTGCCAGACCCCAGTTGAACCGTCCAACCCATGCTAGCATGGAAAGCGGACGTTAAACGATGATGATGATGAGTCAAATTTCATCACACAGCAAACCATTTTATTCACATCAGCCCTATTATGCATTAACAGTAATAAAATAGAAAATATTAGTTTGGCGCAAGAAGTCAATTCTATTGTTTTTGATAGGGTCTTTTGAAATGTATTAAACTGATTTTTGTTGATACTGACTACTATTGCTTTCTTGAATTCTACTGCTTAATTTTGATTACTATCCATTAGCTTTTTTACAATACTTTCTACCACCTTTGTTATCTGCTGTAATGGAAAGTTTACATCCACAGACTATGCTACTGACAGATTAGCAGGTAGTGAAGAGCAAATAATATATACAGCTACATTCTTAAATGAAGAACAGAACAGGTGAGAATCTAGGCCTTGTCTGTTAGACACAACCAACCTAACTACTATTCAGTTAGCTATTCACTTGCAAGCTTTTATAAGGACAACTGATAATCAACATTCAAAAGCTGTTAATTTTCTTTTGTTCACTGCTTATCTTACAAATCATCTAGATCAATATTTGTTATTTCTCCTTGTTAAGAGTTAACAGATATTTGGGAAACACTACACTACCTTGTAAAACAACTTAATAAAATCAAAAGATCACAATAATGCATTACTCTGTATCACAACAACTTGTACAACAAATACACTGTGCACTAGCAACACTAAACTGTATGACAACTGCACTGCACAGTAGAAACACTGAAGTGTATTACAACTGCACTGTTTACCAAAAATACTTTACTGCACACCACCTCCACCACCACCACCACACTATGCCAATAACACTACATTGTACATTATTGATGTACACCAACTCTACAGTGTATAGCAACTTATCAAAAAATACTTAGAATAAAGTATACTCTAGATTATAAATGTTGTGACCAATTCCAACAAAACTAGAAACTTGACATTTTCATAAGATGGTAAAAATGGCATACAACATAAAAATGGCCTCTATTTTTCATGAAAGTTAAAATATATCTAACTTTTCACCTAATTTCAGCTCATTGTGGTATAGTACAGCCATATGCAAGATATGATCAAGCAAGAATCTGTGGCATAAAATTTAAATGCTCTGTCTACCTTATATGTAGTAGTAAATATGGCATTTTAAATGTAGCCAGGAAGAGAAATTAGAAATCATTGACTATATTAGATTCTAGACATTAAATGGAGTAAGTTTGTTACTTCGAAAGTTTAAGATTACTTAAGAAAAGGTTTAGGATTACTTGGTGTTCAACAGAATTATACTAGAACAAATGAATTGGCTTAGCTCTACCTACAGGTTTTAACCTTTCAGACTTAACTAATTTAGTGATGTGGTGAACGAGGCTCAATCCAAATGAAATTATACTAGACCTTCCAGCAAAGTTTAGCAGAGATTAAAAAAAATGTGGTAACATTAGCTGCAAATTGATCTAAGTGGCTTGTCTAGATTACTACATATGTGGGACATTATAAAACTACTAAGGTATGATTGATTTCTTAAAATACGTGAAACATATATTTTAAAATATAATCTCTGTTAAGTTGGTTTCTGTCTTTTCAGCCATTACTGAGATGTTTTTGGGATCAAATGAATTCGATAGCTTTATTTTAGGTTAAATCCTGTAATACATTTCTTTATGACTTCATATAAATACAGTAGCAATCTTTTGAAGAACACTTACTTTATGGAACTATTCCTGTTTTGAATAATTTTCCTATAATTAATAAAAGATCATAACAGATGCAAAAATTGTTAAATTAATGGAGACTGAGTTATGTCTCCATCCTCAGAAAAATTCTTCCTACAGAAAATAAATCCCTACCCTGACCTTTATATTTATTATTTTTTTATGAATCATCTAACTTATCTATTCCTATAGTAACAATATCCCATATCATTTTATGTATTTTATAACAGAAACGTTCTACATCTTAGACAAAAAACAATTCTTTTTTTAGCTATAGGCATAGGAGTGGCTGTGTGGTAAGTAGCTTGCTTATGAACTACCTGGTTCCGGGTTCAGTCCCACTATGTGACACCTTGGGCAAGTGTCTTCTAGTATAGCCTTGGTCCGACCAAAGCTTTGTGAGTGGATTTGGTAGACTGAAACTGAAAGAAGCCCGTCGTATATATGTATATATATATATATATATATATATATATATATATATATATAATATATATATATATATATATATATATTATAAAATGAGATAGGGGTTGAAAATTCAACCCACCATGGGATAATATATATCCAATATACTGCCAGATAAGGTACCCAACAAGATTAATACATCGGATAGTTGATGTTTTATTGATTTAAGTATGTTTCTCCATTCTCTAATTTTGTAGTGTTATATATATATATATATATATGTGTGTGTGTGTGTGTGTGTGTGTGTGTATGTTAGTGTGTCTGTGTTTGTCCCCCAACATCGCTTGACAACTGATGCTGGTGTGTTTACGTCCCTGTAACTTAGCGGTTCAGCAAAAAGAGACCAATAGAATAAGTACTAGGCTTACAAAGAATAAGTCCTGGGGTCAATTTGCTTGACTAAAGGCGGTACTCCAGCATGGCCACAGTCAAATGACTGAAACAAGTAAAAGAGTATTTAATTTTGTACCTTAATATTCAGGTGCTTTTTTGATCACATTTTGGTAATCTTTATAAAATTATGTGATTTGTTAAAGAAAATGCATTATTGTAAATATAATACCTTTTAGAAGTTAAATGAAATATATACTTTCAGAGAGAACTGTATAATTCTTAAAACAAGAATATAACTTAATGAGTAAATTTGGAAGTGAAGGAAATGAAACTGGTGCTGTGCAAGATTGCAGTATTTCTATTGGTAGTAACCTATTAATGAAGGAATTTATTAGAGGTTACTTTTTACTGCAAGAACACTGCATGAATGCATATAACAGTTACCAACTTTAAATCATTAAATGGTATTTGCTGAGTGAATGACAGGGAGGTCAGCACTTGCATCCATAGACAATGACAGAAGCATACAAAGGACGAGGAAAAAAAAACAACAAAGAATACTCACTCTTAATATGTTGGTTCTAGAAAAATAAATAATTGAGCTACTTTAACAGATTTAAAGAAATGTAATTATATGCAATATCTAACTACACATTACCATTGTGAAGTAGAGGGAAACTTGATTCAGCACCTTAATGTAGAAGTAACTTCTGTTTAGAATTTTTATATAAATAGAATTTATTTCCTTATGAAAAATAATATAATTGAAAGTTATATATAAAAGTTATGTTCTTGACAAAGAAATAATTTTTGAAATATATTTAACTTCAAATTAAGTTTTACTTATCTAACATATATAACAATGGAGAATAGTATATGATTTATATGGATATTGGGCAATAATCTCCATTAATAATAAACTAAATTGAATGATTACATATATGAGTAATCATTGTATGTTAGTATATATAAAACAGTTATTTAGTGAAGATTTACAATTTGGTACTTTTTAAGTTTATATGAGAATTAATTAGGTGTATGATTTAGTACTTGGGAAGAACCAAATACCTTTTGGACAATCTGAAATTTGCAGGAAGAGTTGAAAAAATCTTGAAGACAGAAAGGGTAATATCAATCATAATACTAAAATGTTAATACTTAACAGTTAAACTGACCAACATAAACCTGGATATTTAATTTGATATTTTATTTTGATATGGTATCATGTGGGCAGTACAACACAAAAGCATTTTTGAGGCATTAATGATAACTCTAAACTTTCAAACACTCAAGATTAAGACATAGTAAACAATAAATTTGATCTATATTCAGAGAATAAGGTCATATACAATATAGTCAGGTCATGATGAATGTTGGCCATGTAGTGTTTAGAGAGTACATGCATACCGGGCTAGAAAATAACAATGATTTCAGTCAGTTTATACCAATTAACTTTCCCACAATAGTCATCTGGGATTTTCTTTTAGATATACAAGTTTAAAGAGTAACATTGTATTAGAAGGTAAATATTTTGTTTGAATGGAGAAGGGTCAATGCTCATCAACTTTAGAGGGGTTTTAATTTGAATTTCTGGTTGTCTGTAGGGAAAGAATTCCATAAAACTGTAGTTCCGGTAAGGAATGATTATAAAGTGTTCACTGCAGAGTTTGAAGAGAGCATAAGTTCAGATACAAAAGGGAAGAAATATGGGTGCATCAGAAGGGCTTGAATATAATTGATGTGTAGCTTGTGAGTTCACAAAAGCAGAAGCTGTTGTTGCAACAGAAGAATTAAGATAGAGAGTTCATATAAAATTGGTAGAAAGCAGAGAGATCGAGCTTATTGATTAAGTGATGTGATCATATAACACCCAAAAGTACACTAACTGTTCACATGAAAATATCATTTCAATCCAACAATGTAAAGACATAAGTAAAATACCTTCAGTTAACTATGAACTGTTATAAAAACAGGATAATTCATATTTGTAATATAAGAGAATAAAGTAATGATGGATATGAAATAGATGGTAAAAGATAGCTAATACTAAAGGTTAATAGTAACTAGATCAAGAGGCAGGCAGTATTGTATGTTATTAAAACCTTATGTAAATTTTATATAAAAGCTAACTGCATATAAGAGGGGCTTAATTAGAATTAGTAAAGGTAGAGAAGTTATGTCATTTTATATTTATGGTCTTAATATTTATTTTCCCTTGTTAGCATAAGTGGGCCACGCCTGTGTCAATTGCAGTTATTGCTTCTGCATATATTGGTTGATGCTTTTCATGCTCAGTATTCTTCAAGCTCACTTGTTCATTACTTTTCATGCAAGATAACGTTCACACCTAATGAATTAAACCTGATTTATTCTTTTTCAGCCTCTGAAGATCTTTCACCTTCAATACTTATGTTTCACTACTAAGCATCATCATACTCTTTCCAGAGTTTGAGACAAACTTTCTTTTGTTTAGAGGTAAATAAAATCTCTTTATTTCCAAAAGCTCATTGAACTTCTTAAAGAGTAGCAACAATTTTGATCATTGTGGCCAGATCTCATGAAGGTGGTCTGCTAGACAACATAGCATAGGACTGACACAGTCAATAATATACCATACTACACTCCTTCTAACCTTTGCCAACGTGAAGAAATGAATGCAAAAACAAAGTTACATTATGATGAATTAATCAGCTTTCTAATTATCTCATAAAATTACTATATATAAAACCAAAGAATGGTTAATCATATTAGCTTAGAGAAAAACGCAAAAGATAAAGTGGTTTCATTAATACTCATCAAATGAGCATTAGCAATGTAAATTGAATGAAAAATGAATTACAGACTTAGTTTAGGAGGACTTCTATTGCACTTATTAATAGTGATATACAAGGTACTTACAAGAAAACCTTTCAAAAAAAAAGTGACAAATTATTAGTTTATCCTACAGAACAAAGGGACAGCTAATCGAGTTGGATATCATTAATATCATAGATGGAGTTGCTTCTAATATAGAGTTGAATTAGATGATATACTTCAGATGCTGGTGTTGCAGTTCTTTATTTTTCAATTTCTTAATATTGATTCCATTTGGGTTTCAATAAAATAGCCAGATTTATATTAGCATATTGCTCACATATCTGGGTTGATGCTGTTACCACATCCAAGAAAAAGTCATTCAGATGCTTCTTTCTCTCTTTGCTACCTGGTTTATGGTTACCTTAACAACTGCTTCTAAGAGCTATCAAGCTGCATACCACTTCCAGTTGCACATGATTCACTTGTCTCATTTCTTCTCATTATCATCCCTGAGTTTCAACATTTAAATCCTACACTAAATCATTTTTACAATCATTCCATCTAAAACTGCAGCCCTTTGGAATTCTCTCCCTTGTTGAATTTTTCTCTTGAGACATTCACAACATATCCAGAAACTCAAAATAAACAGCAACACTATTGATCTCATCAGCCTGGGGCTGTATCCAAAAGGCATAATCACTGCTCCTTCTTTGACTGATCAATAAAACAATACATAAAATGGTGTGTGTCCTTAAAAAATTTATTAAATTTGCAAAAATTAAAGTTTTAAATGAAGTATATGTTGTTATTAAATTTAGACTTTGAAACTATCTTAAGGAAAGATGACGTCAGGGCTCAAGGAAGTAAATTTCTGAAAGAATAGATACATTCTATGTTCTTTTTAATGTCACTGGCAATGTAAAATTAAAAGTGTGGCAAATAAATGAAGATTGCTAGACTAATAAACCAGCTTGTAACAAAAAAGGTTAGAGTAAAGAAATTTAGTTTTTGTTGTTTCTTACTCTGTGCATATACTCAGTATTAAAAGAAGTGGTTGATCATTTGTACAAAATGTTTCCTAGTGGGAAAGTGAGAAAACCGAAGAGCTGTTTTAAGATCCATTTTGTATCTTCACTATTGAAACATATAATTCTTATATACCTTGCTTAGAATGAAATATTCTACATGCTCACAAGCTGGATGTATTCATAGTAAATATTACTAGTTATCAACAATAAAGAAATATTTGAAGATAGAAACCAGTATATATGATTATTAGAACTCTGATGTAAAGATTGAATAAAATTTATGGCAACAAGTAAGTTTAACAATAAACTATTGATTTATTAAGCAAATTATAAATAGACAAATGATTTTTACAAGTAGGGGAAAGTGTTTTAAACATATTTCAATGAAATATAAAAATATTTATAGATAGATATGACCAGTGTAACAAGAAATAGGGACTCTCTAAAAAGAGACACTATCTTACAAACAGGATATTGTTGATAACCTATTAGAGAAGAATTAATAAAAAATAATTCTTAAAGTAAACCAAGTATCACTAACAACAGATTTTATCAGTAATTCAAAATAAAAAATAATTATGAAATACTATTACCATTAAAATATAGAAGAAAATAAATCCTTCAAGGAATGTATTGCTTTGAATGCAATTTTATTGTATACCAAGTTGTAAACAGATGTTTCTCAACAAATAACAAAGTAAAGTTCCTATATTTAAGCAAGCAAAACAGAAAAGGGACAAACCTTTACAGACATTCATCTCTACTCATAATAATATCAGAATTTAATCTAAATATCTGAAGAAAGGAAACGGAGTAAATTTGTTTCATGGGTCCTCCAAATATTGATGGCTGAGATAGTTGATATGATTTCTGATAAATTTATATTAGTGTCGGTTAATATTTAAAAGAAATCTATGAAAGGAGTTATTACAAAGGGTGGTTCCAGAGAAAGGAGTGGATAAAAGTTAGAACGATAGAAGATAGGCTGATAAGATTTCTTAAGTGGGGATAATACATAACAAACACATTCAAAGGAAATATCAATGGCAGTATTTCTAGAAGGGTGATAGCAATGAGGAGCCACATTTGTCCAGGGAAAGAAATGAAGGCATTTTTTGATTGGGTACTAAACTGAAATCAATTTCTTGTTAATATACTTATTTATAAATCTGTTTTATTTATAAGATACTTCCAAAACAATGAAAAAACTTACAAGCTCACATTACATGCTTATTTTCACTTGAGTTTTACTGTATATTCATTTTCTCTCAACCTCAATTTATATTACTTTTTCCAAATGTTAGCATGTGGATAAATATTAAAAAATTTGCAAGAGAATAAGGCTTTCCTAATAGCTCTAGATTCACTATAAAATAGGATTGTAAGCTTTATTTAAATATCTTGTGAAGAAAAAAAAAAAGAAAAAAGAAAACTAAGACAAGATTTCAATTAATTGTCAAATGACTGACTATATTGAATCTCAATGTTTTTTCAGTCAACATTTATCATGTCAATATATCAATTATGTACTTAACAAAGAAGGCCTTTAATTTAACATCTTTATCAATGAAGAAAAGAATATTTAACTATAGCACATATGATATCAGATTTGATGCCACTGGCAGAAATTTAGACCTACATTGATTTCCATATAGAATAATCAGGATTTGTATGGGAACACTACAGTACTTATACTTAAAATACCATTACTAATTTTATTAATGCAACAATCCCTAAATATGATCATCTAATTCAATTATCTTAAAAATGACTTCAATTTTTGATAGGAAATAATGTTGCTTTTTTATACTTAACTCATTTTATTAAATATAAGAAGAAAAGTAAAGCAGGTAATAAAATTAATTTTACTGTTTTCAGAACACCTATCTATCTCATGCTAACATGGAAAAAATGGATGTGAAATATATTTTGAAAAAAACAACTGAATATTGTTAAAAAGATATGAAAAATGTGTCTCATGTTATAAATAGAAATGCCCCTTACCTTGCTATTAGCTAGAAGAAACCCAATACCATCCATGCACACCTGGAGTAGCCCTCCTTGTCCAGACCTGAGATCTTGTACAGGAAATTCACCACCAATGTCAGGTCCTGAAATTTAATGAAATGATTTTCTAGTTTATTTAATGAAATGATTTTCTAGTCTATTTTTTTTATTCCTATGTTCAAACTGAAAAAAAAAAAAAAAATCTGTTGTTCAATTCCATTTGCTTGCAATTTTCATATAACTTTGTTTTAAACCACAGGAGCTTTGTCAGTGTAAATTTTGTGAACCAATGTTATAAGAATTTGTAGCAGCTATATTTCAGTAGCTGGAAGATAAGGTAATGAGTTCTTGAAGAATCTTTGGTCAAAAATGAAAATTAGTTGAATTGATTCTCATATCAAGCTGCTAAAGCTCCTATGGGTTATCAACAGGGTCTATTTTCACAGTTCCAATTAAACAGCACAACCCATGCCAGCATAGAGAATGGACATTAGAAGATTATGATGATAACAGTATGTAAATCAATCAATCATTATCGTCATCATTTAACCTCTGTTTTCCATGCTGGCATGGGTTGGATGGTTTGACTGAAAACTAGTAAGCTGGGGAGCTGCACTGGGATTCCAATCTGATTTGGCATGATTTCTACAGCTGGATGCCCTTCCTAATGCCAAAGTACATATTTATTCATAAGCATATAAAAGTAGTGTTGGGAGAAAAAATATATATATAATATCTGTCTCATAACAGCAAATTTATTTTATCAAATAAACATTTAAAATTGTTATGTTATGGAGTATATTCAGTGCATTTATATTGATATCAGCACTAGCGAGGTGACCATGTAAATTGTAAGGCAAAGATACATCCACCTTCTCCACCACCTTACTATCACCATGCTGGCTCAACAGAAACCAAGTTGTGCTCCACATCACGTTTTTACATGTATTTTGCACTTACAATTTATATTGGCTTTGCAAGAAAGTAATTTTGTTTTTTGCAAATAGATAGAGTTACAATATTATTTAATGACTTTTGTCAATGTTATGACTTTTTCCCTTTTAACATTTTAGAAGAAAATTGCACGTAAATAAATACAATATTTTTTAATGACTTTTGTCAATGTTATGACTTTTTCCCTTTTAACATTTTAGAAGAAAATTGCACGTAATTTTATTTACAGTTGTTAGTTCAGTGTCAATTTTCACATGGAGTGCAAAAACGAACATTTTTGCCATATTTTGCTTTTTTATTTCCATAAAGGCAAAAAGCTGCTGAGTTTATGGTGTTAATTGCTTAACAGAACGCACATGTCAGAAATGGTTTAAAAAATTCTGTTCTGGAGATTTTTCACTCAAAGATGACCAACGTTTTGGTCGATCTATTGAAGTTGATGATGACTGAACCAAAGCCATAATGGAATCTGATTGTCATATAACTGTGCCAGAAATTGCAGAGAGGTTAAATGTATCACACACAACAACTGAAAATCACTTAAAATGTTTTGGACTCATTAAGAAGCTTGATATTTAGGTCCCACATAAATTGGAAGAGACTCACTAAACACAATCAATATTTGTGATATGCAATGAAATTGACATTTTTTTAAAATGAATCATCACTGGTGATGAAAAATGGATTGTCTATAATAACATCAATCGGAAATGATCATGATCGAAGTATAATGAACCAGCACAAACCATATTGAAAGCTGAATTGCATCAAAAAAAGGTCATGCTGTCAATTTGGTGCGATTACAAAGGTGTTGTGTATTTTGAACTGCTTCCAAGGAACCAAACAATTCAGATGTTTACTGTTAACAACTAATGAAACCGGAAGAAGCAATCAAAGAAAAACGGCCAGAATTGGCAAATCGTAAAGGAACCGTGTTCTACCATGACAATGCTAGACCACACACATCTTTGCTAACTTGTGAAAAATTATTGGAGCTTGGTTGGGAAGTGATGTCACATCAACCATATGAGCCTGACCCTGCATCATCAGATTACCATTTATTTCAAAGTTTGCAAAATACTTTCAATGGTGAAACTTTCAATAATGATGATGACTTGAAATTGCACTTGCTTCAGTTTTTGGCTGATAAGAACCAGAAGTTCTATGAGCGCAGATTCATGAAGTTGTCAGAAAATAGCAAAAGGTCATCAAACAAAATGGAAAATACCTAATTGATTAAAGTTCATCCTTTGTATGAAAACAAATGACTTTTATTTTACACTAAGAAACCGAAATTACTTTCTTGCCAACCCAATATTATATTGCGCACAACTCATCTTCTGTTTATAACTGAGAGAATACTCTTATATGGATTTCGTTTAATTACATAACTGATCAACAATGACATGTAATTACATATATGTGTGTGATCTTGGATTTATGTACATGTGGGTACACACAGGGATACAAAGGTTTCAATGGACTACTACAGTACAGGCCTTGTACATATATCACACATGCAAGTAATGTACATACAGTTCAATACAATTGTAACAATCAAAGATATTCTACTCACTTTACCAACACATTTGTGTATACTTTGCCAATACATGTGTATATTTTTAATGCCTATTGGATAACTTGTACCACTTATGATAGACATTTGATATTAGCAGCAACAAACAGGACATCATCATTATTTTATGGTCGTTTTCCTATACTAGCCATGGGTTGGAGGGTCTGACAGGATCTAATGAGCCACAGGATAGTGTTAAGCTCTAGTGTCAGTTTTGGCATGGTTGCTATTGTTAGATGCCCTTCCTATCACCAACCACTTTACAGTGGTTTCTGGGTGATGTTTTTGTGCCAATGACTCTAGTGAGATTGCCAAGTAACTTGTAAGACAATAAATGGATAGGAAAAAGCCACCTTGATTGATTGGAGGAGTGTATTTGAGAGGAGGGGTGGTGGCTTTAAGCAGGTGTTAAGAGGTTAAAATATGATAATGGGACAAGCACAAGTGTTTTACTATAGAGGAGATATATAGCTACCCTGCACTATATAAAGGTGGGCTAGAGTAGTTGGAAAGAAGGTGAAGATAGTAGTGATGAGATACCAGAGCAAACTTTCAAGCTACAAGAAGGTGAGAGAATATGAACAGTGGATTGAGGGGTTGGGGAGAAGTTGGGTAATTTCATAAGAGTGTGAGAGGAAAGTAACAGATGGTTAGAGATGGGGGAAAGAAGTGAATATATTGAGTGTCTTCATGCAATCTTTTAGGCTCTGAGCACATGGCTTGGTGGTTACATGCTATTCAACTGACAAATGGGGCCCTAACAGATGCTACAATTCCAGATCAGTAGACCTGGCAACAATAATGGCTAAGAGGTAGTTCAATGCTCCTCAAAACTCTGGAACTCCCAAACTAGAGTCCCACTACCAGATGCAAGGGCTTATAAGGTTATATCACAACTAAAATATTGTATTTTTTGCCAACATTTTGAGGAGCTTAGCTGTTGTCTCATTTGAAACCTGTGCATAAAAGAGCATAAAAATACCAATAGTGTTTGCTACATTTCTCATTAAACACATACACACTTTTTTGTAGCATTATTTTTGAAAATTAGAAAAAGATGAATAAGTAGAATTTATTAAACTGAACATCTTTAACGTGAGTTGAACCTACCTGGAACTTTACCATTATTTCGAGCGGCAGCCTTGTCCATAGTTTCTTTTACACAAAAATACAGTTCCCGGCACTGATATTAGAAAACAACTATATAAGTATTTTTAAATCACAGCTGAATATTGTGGAATATATTTACATTATATTCATAGGGTAATATAACAATTATACCAAATATTTTGCACAACCAGTGTAGATGCTGAAATGTTTTAATTAATTTGACATATCTGAAAATGTGTCTCATTACTGCTAGATGTTTGAAACAAAACATGTAGCAGTAAAATGTGATAGAAATAGAGATCAAAATATATTAAAGTAGTTTTTTCATGAGTTTCAATGTATAATATCTGTATCTCCGTAGAAACATAAAAAAATCTCAGTAGGTTTTTGTATTTATTTTTATTTTTCTCATAATTTCTTTATTGTAGAAGTAAGAAGTTGTAATATTCATAACTCTCCAAAAGCATTTGTGGTTTAAGTGAACTGCATCTCTTGAAAATTGAAACCAGTCAATGTCAATTCTTAAGGAGTTTACCTTTTGTTCTACAGCCATATCTATGATATAAATATTGTGATTTCTTCTTATATCTTTCCACTACCATATTGGGGATTCTTTACATAGACATGAAGTCACTACTTTGTAGTGTAGTTGATGCAGCCAACTCCAATATATCACTGATCCTTATTTTATTGACTTTAGAAAGACAAAGTCAACCTTGAAAAATTTAAACTTAGATGAAACTATGAATACTCTGGTGCTGTTATGTATCTATCAATCCACTGCATTGATAATAGTTTCTAAGGGGCCAGAAAATTTGAAGAAGTGATGAAGATGATCTCTTGCCCACTATTTGACTGGTAAATAAGAGTTACAATTCTTTCTGCTCTAATGCCTAAGAAAAATAATACAGTATGTCATCTATTTTATTAATTTTATGAGTTGAATTATAGTTAAAGAGTTTTTTTTCCATCAAGTGCTTTTAATCAATCCTTATATTTGTTACATTTGTGGTATATATAAAAATAAAGAAAACTATTTACTGTTAAGTCTTACCTTTTTAGTATAGAACTGATTAAGATGTACGCGTTCACCATATTTTCGCCAGAGACATAAAACTTTGGTTTTTGGGCAATAAGTCATGTTGACCAGCTTCTCATACCACCATCGATCACATATTGCTCCTGTAACACTGCGTAGGATAATGCAGTCATCGCATACCTATAATAGAACATGAGACATTTAACTGAATTAAATAGTTTACATAGCTAACATTTCAAACAACAAATCAAAGTAAATTTATGGCAGATTGAATTAAAAAGTTTAATAACAAGAAATAAAATAAAATATATAATTTCTATCAGAAACAAGTCTGGATACCTTTCTGCTCTTAGACATTAAGTAATATTGTAGAAGATACAGATTGTATTGAATCCTTATTGCAGTTTTTCTAGCTTCCTTATACTGATTTTTAAGTATTTTTAAGGGATGAAGTGGTGCGAGCTAATATGAAAGATGCTGCATTTCACAGAGGAGATGACAAAATAGCACATGGATTGGTGATACATGGTGCCACAGAAGACTCTTCCACCATCAGTAACATTTACTCTAGTTCAAAGGTAGTATCTAAAGGCTGCAATATTTGTACCCTGTCAAGTCTATATTTACTTCCCCCATCTACTTATTACTGAAGCCCCTTCTTAAGCCATTTCCTTATCCCTCATAACCTTCTGCCTCTCTCTCATCTTCCCAATAGCTGTTATTACTGCATCATCCTCATTACTTTGTGCACTTGCCTTTCAGTAGACCTATCTACAGGAGATTGTATAGGTCACTGTTTCTTCCCTACCATCCAATGCACTCCAACTTCATCATGTTCTATTGCCAGCTAGCACTCTCTATTCTCTGGCCAACCACTATTGCATCTCTCACATACTCTCAGTTTTATCTCATCAGCATCTCTACTTTAATCGGTCTCAGTTATTGCCTGCCCTGCTTCCACATGCTGTAACCTTATCTTATTTCCCATCTCTACCTGTTAATTACTACTCCCTCAATCACCTCTGCATATCCCTGCCTTCTTCCTATCATAATCTTATTTTTTCCACTCCTATCAGTTCTGTTGTCACTGTTCTTTCTCTCCAGTCATTTTTTCCAGTTACTTGTACAGAGTAGGTCTTCATTTATTGAATACTCTCTATACCTACATTTATTCTCCTATCCTTACTTATACCCATTTCTGACATTATTGTCCTCCTTTCCAAATTCACATTAACTGTGAACAAAGCCCCTCCACCACCTATGGTTCACACTGTTAAGTAGCTGCTTTCTATCTGGTGTTTCAATGGGACTCCACATAATGGTTACAGCACAACATACAGGTCGTCCATCGACTTACAACCTATCCGGCTTACAACTGATCAAAGTGCCAGCTCCCAGCAGCAATAATAAATAGTCCAGTTGAAATCTAATGGGTTTAATTTCTCAGAAATTAAGCTGTCTATGGATGATGTCAGCTAACAAACACTTCCCCTAGGTTTGGTTATTGATCACCACTGTTTTGGATGACTATCCTGTCACGGAGACATTGAGGCAACCTTGAATTCGTTTATAAGACAATTGCTTGAGACTCTGAAATTTTTGACGAATGCCAGTATAATAGTATAATGCAGAATGCTGTGTGTGAGTTTTACCTGAAAATGTACCTTAAGAATGTAAAAATATAAAACAAAGCTATGTAGGCCTATAGGCTGACTTACAACCAGTCAGTTGGAACCAATTGTGGTTGTAAGTCAACGACGACCTGTACTACTTAAAACCTTACCCAACTTAAAACAAAGAAAGAAGTAGATCACATAAGGAATTTAAAAATTAATAAAATACTCTGAAGATTTATGAGAAATCTTTTGTCTTTTGTGCTATTCAAATTTCAAGATGGCATTTTTCTTGTAGTTATTAAATTTATTGTGTTCATCAAAATTTGCTGGAAAAATTGAATGGAAGATAATTGACATTATTATATCACTGTATTTCATTGAAACAAAGCCAGATCATAATGTGTTTCTATATCATATATGGCTTACCTCCATAAACAACATATCCCCTGTATTGTCACTGCCCCAATGTACAGTGAATGACTGTTTCTGCATGAGTCTGCTGCCCATGGGTTTCAGATCAATATCATTGCCATTCTGGAATTAAAATAGAAAAGTTAATTTTATAACCGTGAAATGTTTAAATTATATTTGAAATTTACAACAAAATTATGAAGTCATGAATAACTGATGCCAAATGAAGCGAAAAATTCAAATCCTCTACTTTCTGAATAGCTCTTAATCTATATATACCTGGATGACACAACAGCTATTGTTTCAAATTTAAATATTCACAAGTATTAGTTCTCATCATAACCAAGATTGTCACCTCTCTTTCTACAATGCATGTTAATACAGTTAAACTTTTTCTGATTTTAGAAACCAAGCAAGCTTTTTATTCTTAATCTTACACTCTCAATCACTTCTTTCTCCCTTTTGACAACTTATTAATGGTATCTGATGAACTGTTAGAATCTGAAAATAATACTTCAAGGAGATATCCTTTTCCCTCCTTTATTTATAAATGGCATTTTTCAGTAACATTGCAAGATTTTGAGAAGCACATTTCAGATAAAAGATTTTGATCTTGGTTGCAGGAAGCTCTTTAAATGTGTCTAAAATGAAGACATCCCAGTTAAGCTGCCCATCTTAGCTAGGATGTCCTCATGTGGACTCTGTCCACCTCTCATCTTTTAGAGAGAAAATTTCCTGTTAGACTATTCTATTACAACTTTTGTTAATGGGTTTACCTTTGGTTTACATTCTATCGACTCTGGTGTACCTCAAGATTCAGGGTGTCACTTTTTCTGACATATATTGACCAATTTGCTGTTACTTTTAATGGCATACTCCATTGCATATGACTACACTCTACATACAAAGAAATAAATCATGCCTAATCTGCATGACATTTATAAACAAATTCAAAAAGCATACTTCAATGGGGACATGGTAACCTAGTCTTGTTTATGAGTATAAAAACACAAATCTAAAAAAAAACAAGTAAACAGTTTTGTGCACTACCCTACACAAGCACGTAGACAAAACACAAGAAAAGTTCTCAAATAGGAACAGATGCTTAGCTTTATAATCCCTGGTGATCTTCTGTATTTAAAATTAAGACTATATCACAAACAAGGCTTCTGCAAAACTAAAATCACTTATCACTGATCAGTTGCTGACCCTCTATAAGGTTTAAGTATGACCTACATTAGAGTACTGCTTAAATACCTGGGATAGTGCTATTGCTGCACATATACAAACATCCTACATCACATTCAAAATATGATGATTCAGCCACTTGGTAAAGATTCACTCACCAAAAACCTACAAACACTGTTTCACAGACACAGCATTCCTTCTCTCAACCTTTCTTCTGCCTTTTCATTGGTTTTAGTCTTTTGAAAGAGCTAGATGCATATCACCTATACACTGCCTCACCAAATTCAACTGCCTCGCTTCTCTTCATAATAGTTATCTCAAGTTCTCAAGCTCAAGTACCATGTCTCACTCCTCAGATTCTGTACCAAACACTGCCCAATGGTTCCTTTCAATCCTTTGCAATTTCTGTATTTTTCTGACAGGTACTGATAATATTCAAACTGAACATTAGTAACATTGATTTTACTAGAGTAGGAGAGCTTAAAAGAGTAAAGTTCTTTCTTCTCTGACTAAAAAAAAAAGGGATAACTAACTAGAGCTGTGGATATATGCAACTGTATTCTCCACCCCAACCAATATAGGAATTTTTTCTAACTACAGCACCGTAATTCTTCTCTTTGACATTATCATTACATAATTAAATTCCTTCAACCTTACCTATTTAAAACACCAGAAAACTAGATTATTTGAGATCTACTGATCTATGCAATACATATTTACTTTTAAGCTAAGAACTATGTTGAAATTATGGTTTCTTAATACAAGAGCATAGCCTTGGTCAACTCCTTTAAAAGAGTTTGGGAAAAGAACTAATCACCTGTTCTGAGCCTTTCTATTAGATCTACTCAAGCAGAGCTAAGATAGTCTGTTCAGCAACAAAAACAATAGTTCTTAGCATTTCGACATGTTTTGAATAGCATTATTTCAAATCTTAATCTTAACTCTTGCTCTAAATAGTTTTTGACCTTTCCTCTATCTTAAATATCCATTACTACATTGTACTGATCTCATATATGGTTTGATAACTTCTTTTGATTACTGGCACCCAAAATCATACTCATCAATTAATAAAATCCACTTTACTGAAAATATTCAATATCTGGACCATTGTTGATTTGTATTCTTTCTCTACTTCATCACAGTTAAGAAAATCAACCTTTCTGCTTTTCACTACCTACACTAGTTCTTCAAACCAATTGGTGAAACAAAGTTAGTTTTGAAGGAGACATTAAATAACCAACAATAAATACTTTTAAAATGAATGTTACTTTATGCAAAGTTATTACTGTGAGAATATTCAGTTGACATCTTTTATTAGAGTTTATTAAAGGGTAAAATGTGGAGAATTCCCAAATTTTGAAAACTTACCAATTTATTAACTTCATCTAAAAGGTTATTGACATCTTGACTGTATTGGAGGCCAATGTGAGATTTACCAAGCAATCGTCTAATTTTTTTCTTGATTTCTGGTTTCTTTACATCCATCATTACCATAAACCCAATATGATTATATAACATATCAGACAATAATTTATCTTCATCATGTTCTAAACGTTTTTTTTCTGAATCTCCAAGTGAATTGTACCTGAAGGAAAAAATGGTAACTTTAATATATTCAGTAAGGAAAAAAAAACTACATAAAAGAAAAAAACCTTATATAAAAGAATATGAATATAAAGGTATACTAAAATATAAAATAACAGCATAACAGAACTATCATAATTTCGCATCATTTAACAATAACCTTAATCTTGATTCAACTATGTTATTCAAGATCTCAATTGTTACTTAGCAGTATCTTTCCTTAGGAATTATTCATTAATTTCTATCACATATTCATATCAGTGCCATTATATTCATATATCAACTAAAAGTTCAACAATTTTGCTATCTTGTGCCTGTGAACTTAACTGTACAATCCACTTGCAATCCACCAAGCAAAAATAATAGTGTGAGCAATCTAAACGTCATGGACCAGATAATGGTTCAGGAACTTGACTTATCTCACAGATGTTGATTGATATTAATGATGCAGTAGAATCAGGAATAAAAAGTGGCAGAAGCTCAAGAAATTGTTGTCTTTACAAATAATAAAAATGTTTCCTAACAACAGTCAGATGACAAACATTTGTCATGAATGTGAAGTATTATGGTAGTGAGGCATGAACATAAAGTACTGACTATCAATGGAACTGAAGGGAATAAGTGAATTGAAGTCAGATATAGACATAACTGAGTGGTTGAATCAATAATGCTTTGCAATCTTCAGAAGTATTAACCACAACTGTCATATGAGGAAAACTCAGAGAGAAATAATCAAGAACTAATAATAGTTGAATTTAAAGGAAAAGATCATCAAAGAAGATAAAGAGAATTTGCTAGAGCCAAATGTCACATAAGTGATCTAGCCTAGAAGAGAAATAAAATGTGAATGGCAAGAGGAAGCAAAAGTAGCTACATACCTTTCCATCATTTCACCTGGTCCTTGATCCATGCCAATAATATCTCTTTCCTGGGCAACCGCATCTAAAAACATATCCTCCCAAAATTGCATTGAATCCCATAAACGACTGCGTTCTTTACCTACAAGATATCAGAATAGAAAAGTGATAGACTTGTATTCCATAAATTCATCATTGTAATTAAGCATATATGTGCCAAGGGACGACAAACTTGTTATTGATAACTACAATGCAAGGATTGGAATTAATCATAGCCTGATAGATTAAGAAAAGTGAATTTGAACAGTTTCCAATTGCTCTAATTTTGGCAAAGCAGGACTTGATTATTCCCATACTTACACTTCATACCCATTGAGAAAGGAACCTAAATTTACATGAGATCTAAAAATTGGTACTTGACTTTGTACTTGTGTGCTCTCATGATATGCAATATGCATACAAAGTGTATGCACTGAATGTTGCAGAATGCTCAACAGTCTATCATATGGTTAGAGCAAAGTTTGAATTTGTTAGACATAAGTGTTTTGGAGATGGTAGGAGTCTGAATTCCATTGATGTACACCATCATAAAGTAGAAGTTGTGTATGAACTGAAGGTAAAATTGGACAGGCTGGAATTAAATAGTAGATGTAAGGGTTTTGAAGATAAGACTTCTGATGTCTATAGCAAATATATTAGGTTATAAGAAATAAAGAAACCAGGACTTGTTTGATAATAGCATTAATTTGAAGCAATACTCAAAGTAAAAAAAAAAAAAAAATCCACAATGTACATTGCTTGTTAAGCTCTTACAAGATAATCTTACCAATTAAGCCTTCAAAAAGATATGTTTTCCCTGTCTCTGGACTAGGTAGTGGGGATGTATTAATCATCTTTCCATCATGATAACGAAATCCAGCACTTAAATTACTTTTAGTACTCCAGATACTTGATGATCGACTACGTCTGTGGTAGTTCACCATCTGCAATAGCAGTATAAGCAATATCATCACACAATTAACAATAGAAACAAATGGAGAAAAGTAATACAATACATCAACCTAATTCAAGAGAGCATATATAGTCAGTAGATACAAAACCAAAGGAGATGATGTATATTCTAAATGATCTATCTTAAAAAAGTTACTGTATCATTCATTTAACATCTTGATTTTCTATAGCAGCATCATTTGTTTACTCTAAGAATTTGAAGAAATACTGAATATACAATAAAGCTAATCTATAGTATTTAAATGCTTCTTCATTGGAGAAATTCTTTCCAATTAGAAAGGTTTTGCTTGGTAAAAATGAAACCAACATCTTTTGTGCAATAGAGTAATTTAACTATAGGCATAAGAGGCAATAGATGTCGTGTGCAAGAGAGACGAATATGCTGGTATGGTCATGTGACACGTATGGTTGAAGACAGCTGTGTAAACAAGCGCCAATCCCTAACTGTGGAGGGAACCTGTGGTAGAAGTAGACCCAGGAAGACATGGGATGAGGTGGTGAAGCATAGTCTCCAAACTTTGGGCCTCACAGAGAAAATGATTAGTGACCTTTGGTGATATGCTGTGCTTGAGAAGAAGAACCATCAAACCAAGTAAAACCACAGTTGTGGCAGATACCGGTGTCATGCAAATGGCACCTGTACCAGTGGTACGTAGAAGCACCCATTACACTCTTGGAGTGGCTGGCATTAGAAAGGGCATCCAGTCATAGAAACCATGCCAAAATAGACAGGAGTCTGGTGCAGCCTTCCAGCTTGCCAGCCCTGGTCAAACAGTCCAACCCATGCCAGTACAGACAACAGATGTTAAATGATGGTGATAATAACCAGGTCTCATCTCAAAAGCAAAAGGCTGTTTAGTCAGAAATTATGATGAACGGATTTATATTTTTAATTCCTTTATCAGAAAGAAGCCTGACATTCCTATAATTATTATAATACTTTTGGTTGTCTATCATTCACAAATCACATCATTTTCTTTCTCCTACTGTCTTACATCCAGTACAATAGTTCACACAGTTACTTTTTTTGGGGGGAGGGAGGGAGTGATATAGAAGCTATCATTTAATGGTCAATGTAAATCCACTTAAAGTTAAGTATTCTGTATTGCATTTTTTAAACTTATAGTTTATAGAACTTTAAAAAAATTAACTTTACCTACATTCTCTAATATAAATATCATCCATGTGCTGTACCAATGAGATACAAAGATACTGAAACATTACATAATTTCTAACATTGAAACATTATATAATATAATATCGAAACAAATATGTAATATTTAACTTTAACCCCTTCACACTAAGTGTCATACTGAAGTTTAATACAAATAAAAGGAAAAAATCTTCAGCTGGAATTAGACTTTCCTATGCTTTACATTGAACATCTCTAAAGAACAATGAATTAACATTCAAAGTATATGGGAGATCAAACTAAAAAAAACCCAGTTATAATTGATTTTAAAGAGTTGATACATAGATAAACTATACTCAAAGAATAAATATGGTGTCTGTGATGGACATATTACAATAAAATCTGTGCAGAATTAGAATTTAGGAAATTTTACATGAGAAAATAAAACCTCTTTGGCAATACCCTGTCTACATTTTTCCTACTGTCATCAACTAGCAGAAATTTAAGTTAAATATTAACTACATCAACTACATTAGTAGTCTAGGAGGGCCTAGAAGCTATGAAGACTGGAACTTTTCACTGTTAAAAATATATAGCAAACAATGAATATGGTAGTTTTTGTAGCATAACTCATTTTCACTTATGATAATGTAGCAGTGGAATCTCTTATCAGACAGTAAAAATAGGCAGTCCTAAACTATAAATGGTTGTTATACGCTATATTATCAGAAGTCCAATAATTTAACCTCAATCTTTGAGCTTGAAATGGTGAATAATATTAGAAACCTAAACAGTGACTAAACATTAGGAAAAGAAAAGACCTTTTTCAACTTCAAAATAAATACTTTTCCACAGTAAATGGCATCAATTTTAAATTATTTGTTGTAAACAAGATATTTTTGTAATATTTTTCTAAGAAATTAAAAAAACAACAAAAATCCCAACTTACCCCAGAAAGTTCCATCTCACTATCTGACACAGTATTCCTAACCAAATGATGGCTAACCTTTGGTTTCTGGCGCCGTTCCTCCTCAGGTTGATTATCAGAGCTACTGCTTACTAATGTGCTGCCATCAGAGACTTCTGAATCAATGCTGTTAACCTTATTTTTCTTCCGAGCTTTAAGTAACTCTTTATTGCGTACAAGATCATGAAGAATATCACTTTCAGTATCTGCAGACTGCTTATCTGGTTCAGCACCAGTCACAACAATGTCACAAGATTTGACATTCTCAGAAGCAGAGTCAGTTGTATTTGTTTGATCAGCACTGTGACTTTTATCACTTTCTGATTGTTCTTCAGCTTCTCCAGCATCAGTATCTCGATAGGCATCTTCACTTGTAGTTTCACCAACTGATGCAATTTCTATGTTTTCAAATTCTTCTCCATTGATAATGACTGGAGAACCTATTGAATTCAATAAAAACTATTTATATTCAAAAGCAGAGATGTTATTATAAAGCATGGCAATTAAATTCAGAGAAGACTGTCACTATTGTAAAAAACACTGGTTGCAAATGTGATTGATCTTTAAATGAAATAAAATTCTCAAAAGTTACATAATAAATGTTAGTAATAACAAAAAACAAAAACAAAAAGGTAATGCTACATACTTCCACTATTCATTAAAAATTAAGAAAACATGGTTGATACTTTCTACTCAAACATATGTTACATTTACTTTTCTCACAAGTATAAAATCCATTCAAAATGAGAAGGGCTGAGGTGACTAATTTAAAATTTAAATTGTTGGTACTTATTTTAATTATCTAAAAGAACACCTTTGTTAACCAAGATGCATTGAACAAAATACAATATCTCACCAACTTCACTGAATCTTCAAATAAAACTATTTTACCATCATTCAAAGAAATTCACTGTTGCTTAGGAAATACTGAACTTTAGATGTCTTTGCTCAAGGAATGGTATAAGAGTTAAGATATAAAATTTTAGCAAGAAAACATAATAACAATGCAAACTAGTTGAATAAATCAAACAATTCCTATTTTAATTCTCTTCTACATTTTAACTTCTATGGAAAGAATATATAGAAGTTTTTGCTGATTATAAACAGATGCCCTGATTGCAGACATTCATTATTTTGCAAAGATTTCAGTGAATACATTACAGGAATGTGATAAAAAAAATTTTGGTAATTCAATTGATGCAATTAATAAAAAAGTAAAAGAATAACTACAATCCAAGCATGTTTTTTTCTTAATTTAGTGAAGAACTCTTCTAAAATATGATAAGCTGAGGATCTTAATAAGAAGTATCAAATTTTTATTTTACATGTAAAAGCAACATGAAAACAGAGAAGGTGTTTCTAGAAACTAAACAAGAGAAATTATTTTCATAAAGATATTAACATTTAAATTTTGTAAATCTTGAGATTTGACAAGTTATCTTTGGAAATTTCATTGAATATTTGGAAAGCAAGCAAGCCTAACTTTGCCATACAAACCCCCATTTAAGAAAGAGAAAAGGGTTAAAGAAACAATAGTTACTAAATAATAAAAATTTGGTAGAAATAAAAAAATATCCTGAGATTAAGACATTTTATTTGTTAAGATTTTAATGGAATGCATAATTGATCTTCTGACTAGGCAAAAATTTGGTGCTAACAGTACAGAGAGAATACTTTAACAACATTACTTAGCTGAATCAGTAAAAGTCGCAGTGAGTTGAAAAATATTTTAACATTTTAGACACTTACACATGCATAATTCAACACACATACAATCCAATGACTCCCAATCACTCAGCTGATTTGCAAAAATCATAGAGCAGTTAACCAAAAACTTTTAATTTTGACACTACCTTCCAAATTAAAGTATTCAATCAACTTTGCATTTTACTACTTCAAGATTAGTAAAGTTAAATATTGACAATATATGATTGTTATATATCCATATAACCTTATCTACAAAATCTTATCTTATATTTTCTGAAAAGACATCAATAGCTAAAATTAATGTTCTAGCAAACCAAAGAAAAAACCATAAAAACCTCAGTAAGTATTTAGAATCGAATTCTCTTTTCATTTTCATGATGGATAAAATGTTTTGCAAGAGGCAATGTAAAAATATAAATAGACTGATATTTCTAAAATACTTTCATAAGCATCAGTACTGATGATGTGAATTAAAACAGAAAAATTATAGGCTGAAATGAATTCGAAACATATAAAATAATCAAGCAAAATGGTGGAAATTACTAACTGAGACAGAGGATGAAATACTAATTCTTTACATTCAGAATGAGCTAAAGCTGGGAAATTTTAAAAAGAGGAAATTTGGCAGAAATATATATTGGCTTCAGGTGAATTAAGCAAGAAATGAAAGCAACAATGCTAAATTCCAGACTGGCCAAAAATAAATGTAAAAAATAATAAAAATGTTCTTTCATTACAGAGAAAAGAAGTGCAAAGAACATTGTTTCTAATTGGCAACAACATAATAGTGACAGCCATATGAACTAAGTCATTTTTAAGAAGTTTCTGAATCATAAATGTCTCACAAATTGTTCATTGGAAAAAAGAATTGATAGAAACAAATAAAAAACAACAGAAAGCACCATGATAATAAGCTATAAGGTGCTTATAAAATATTGAACGGACTGAAACTAAAATAAAAACACATGTAAATAAACTAAAAATTGGTCTTAGTTAATAAATAAATAAAAATGTTAGAGAACAATTTTAAATCAGTTAAAAACATTATTATTAATCTAATTCATATTGTAATTAAAAATTTATAACAGAAGAAATTTAAAAATAGAAATGAACAAATAAAATATTTAGTTGGATAACTATTAGAACTATGGCATAGAAAATTGGATTGATGGAATTGCTTGTGACACATTAGTAGTAATAATGTCTGTTAATTTCAGTCTTCCCTTTAACTCTTTAACTGTATAAAGGGGGTTGTAAATTAAAAACAAATTTATTTTGCTAGAACATGAAGATAAATAAGAGGTGCCAACTACATTAACCAATTGAATGAGCTGGATATGTTATGTGGATTTGTCACAATCAATAAATGATAATGTAGTTAGTGATCAAAATATCAATCAATGCTATAATTAAAAAAGTAAAGATGAGTGATGATGTAAAATCAGAAACTGAAAGTTCATGGTGCTCAGGAGAGTTGCAAGCTAAGAAAAAGGGAAGTGACAGAATGGGCCAAAGAAAAAAAATGCTTTCTAGAACCAGCTAAGATTACTATAAATATAATTTGATTCACTTGATAAATAAATTTAAGATTGAAATAACTAAGAAACAAAAAGAAGTTTTTAATGGTGTAAGACATATGTGATAAATAGTAAAAGAAAAATATAAATCACATCATGTAAAATAGTAAAATATCAGAACTTTAGAAAATTACAGTTTGTCATTATTTCTACTTTGATAAACACTTTTCTCAATAAAAATTAAACAAAATAATGATAACCTTTAGTTTAATAATTTAAATCAATTATTTGTTAAATAAAATGAACAGTAATATTGATAAATTGAAGTTACATTAAAAAATATCTTTAGTAGAATCAAATTTTAACGATTAATACATGATTAAAATTGACAAATTTGATTGTTAATTGATTAATGTGTATGTGTATATCAACAAATTTCACAATATAGCTATATTAAATATAACTCACCAAAGCAATAGAAGGCAAAACATTTGCACATTAAAACTGATACTAATACAGTGTGCATAAAATACATTACAGAAATTTAACAACACAGATATAAAACGACAATAATTCAGTCTTTGGAACACACAACCAAGTGATGAAGCAAATAACCATGCAAAAACTATGCAAGTAAAAAGTGAGAGAGTTTTAACAAGCCATTGCTAAACATTGCTTATTTTGTTTTACTAATATTAATCCCAAGAGCAGATTACAATACATTTTACACTAAACTAATGTTAAAATATTTTTGTCAAGTTATATTTAAAACAATTATATTTTACTTTGGTCCTGCAGAGAATATTTATAGAATAATCTCTAGTGTTATACATCTTTGTTCAATGAAACGGATAGAGTGAGAAAGTGAAGTTGTGAAGTATGAGAAACAATGGCTGAATAATAGAAAAGAAAAGCATTCATTTCACACATATTCTTACTATCAGTTAATCTCTTCATATAAACTAAGGGTAATCAAGTAAATAACATTTAAATGTAATAAAATATTGCAACTGAATTAACAATACTCTTTTGCATTAGTAAGAAAGGCATCAAATGAAGAATCTCTCTAGCTTTCTTAAATTGGTAAGAGTATGGTGTAGATAAGTAGAAGTCCAGACCTTCTCCCTAAAAAATTTATTTATGGAAAAAGGCTAGTAAAACCAGAATGATAACATTAGATAAGCTATTAATTAACATTTTGCATTGAGTTTTAAATTATTTTCTTTCTGCAAAATAATGTTTCCAATACAGTTTCTGTTCATTCCAATACATCATGGAAGATTACTTTTTATTTCTTCTACCTAGAAAAATAATTCTCCATTTGTAACTTCTACATTTATTGCTGTTGAATACTGGTTATCTTTGATCCTACCATTTGGTTTATGTAATTATGTAGCCTCAGATCAGCTCTAACCAAGGAGATCTATGACAAAAAAATATTTCACATGTGACCATTCTGTCTTAATTTCATTCTTGTCAGTGTATCTAAGATTACACTACCCAATGTGTCTTTTAAAAAAAATGGCAGAGTGTGATTTGAGGGAGATTTAACTACTATTTCTAGCATGTCAAACACAATTAAGCAACACGAATGAGGTATAAGCAAATCATAGTAGACCATGTTCAACTAAGAATCCATCAATCATGGATGAGAGGCATATATACATATGCAATACTACTACTATTACAACACACATAGAATGTAATGATTGGTAATTTTAGATAATCTGTTAATATTCTTTAAGCCGTTCCAAAATGCTCTAATAGCAATATAATCTATAAGCAAATTCTTTAAGTCTATATTATTATCTCCTACAACTCTCATTCAAATAGCTTGCATTAATAACATAACTCAAGATGTTGGCTTTAAATTATATTTTATGATGAAGTAACTCAGGTTTAGGAATATTTATAGTGGTTAGACTTATAAAAAAGGGAAAAATCTCTAATTTAGGTACAAAGTATTGGTAAATTATGCTCATAAATTACTCCATCAAAATGTTTTACTATCAATAATAACCACAGAGACAACACCAATATTGATAAGGATGAAGCAAATGACAGACAATGATCAACAAAATGCTATAAGCAGAATAACGATAAAAGCAGAACAGACTACAATGTTCATGCCAGAAAGGCCATTTAAAACAGATTTTAGTAAAAGGAATAGAGTAATTCAAATTATTTATTAGAGATATGGCAAATAAAAAATGTATTTTAAAAAAGTATATTAAAGGGGAAAATAACATATATTGAAGCATGAGGAATAGCTACTGTGGCAAAAAGTATATATTGGTTAGGAGACTTAATGAAAATATTAAGGTATCAGCATACAAAAGTAATATCAATGTCTTTGTGCCTAACAATTTGGTCTAGTTATGTTTTCTGAAACTTATGTTGTAATATTTGAGGAGATAATGAGAAGTTAAGCTTCAAGAAAAAGTATTCAAGTGTAGATATATTTAGGCATTTCTCAAGTACTGCTTGAGCACTCACAGGTTATAATTCATTACAACTAACAATTATTTAATTTAATTGATGTTATACTTAAATGAGTGTATAAGGTATAAAATCCCCAATTATCAGGCAATACTAAAGAAATTTGCTTCTTTCACATAATAAAATGCTATTGCGTATATACATGTTTAGGGGAAAATAGAATAATTTGGAAAACCAAGAACTAAATAGATGACAAAAATATATTGAGTATATTTTCATTTCCAAAAGATTTGTACTGAAGCCAAAAAAGCAGAACATAGCAAGAGAAAAGACAATTAAGTGGAAAGAGAATATATGAAGGATTAGATGGATGGGCATATAATAATGGTGAGTTAACATAACTAATTACTGCAGTGCTATTTCAGAAACAATAGCTCTTTAAAAGGATATATTCGTAGAAGCATACATACATATACACTTCCATTTTTTCATGTAAAACATACATACACACACATATGCAAATAAATCTGCATATAGCGATTTATGTAAAGAGAAGCAAATGAAATAGGAGGCAAGCATTAACTGCAGTAAATTATGGCCAACAGTAGCAGTAGCATGCAGCATGCACATGGCATACATTACATTTGGCAGAGAAGAGAATTCTGAGGCAGTACATGACTGAACAAATGCCAACACAGGTGGTGCCAGCAAGGCTAAATAACACACACAAACACAAAACAGACAATTGGCAAAAATAGAGATGGAACAAAACTGAACATAATGTCCCTTCCCTAATCACAAATTGTTTTGTCTCTGCTCTACTTTCAACTGTCGGCCAACAAAAAATAAGGTAAACAGCAGCTAAAGCTATTGTCAAGAAAGATTTTAAATGAGTAGTAGAGAAAAGAAATTCCTTAAAGTCTTATGAAATTCAGATAGAAAACATAACAAATTCTACCTAGACATAATGATTTATCAAATCTATAAGAATGATGTATTTGCTCACAATGTGTTCAATTTCCATGATTATTTTCCAGCAATCATACTGCCTTCCATTCATTAAGATTTTAAGTTTGAGTTTATTGAAAGAAGAGTGTAAATGTGAACCAGAGTGGGAACAGAATAATCAGTGAGGGAAATTATGAAAATTTTTGAATGAAAGAATGAAGATTTGATAAATACTTCTCTATCTTTCATCTAGCCAGTAAACACCATAGTTTCATCATGAATTAAGAATTAGATGATTGAATAATATCACTTCTTATGATACAATCTATGTAATTAATTGAAAGAGTATTAGCATGTGAAAATACTCTTTTATATGTTCACAATAAACTATCTTCTCAAAACTACATTTAGATATTGTCTTTACTATTAATGAACTAAATGAAATATTAGATGTTCAAAATCCTTGTCCAACTATACAAGATATACATAGAATAATTTCACATTTAAGAAACAACACAATTAAATAATCACATATTCTCATCAACTAAAATTGATGAAATATTTCAGTTTGAATTCTTGTGTATTTTACAGAGAAAATTCAAACAA
>NC_042999.1:90321156-90326156 GCF_006345805.1 Octopus sinensis
TATGTCCAGGAACACTGCTTAACTTGCTCAATGTACAAGAAGAATAGACGAATCTGAAAGTTGCGAGAGCATTGAATAAAACCATGGCTGAATTTGCCACTAATAACAGTTCTGAGATGGATCATTTGGACAAGGGCTGGACAATATTCTGAAGAGTGATGCTTCCAGGAAGCTAAGAACCATGGTGCAAGTGGTATACCAGGCATACCAAAATACATCTTTAGAATGAAGGAAGGAAAAGCAAACAAGCAGAATGGTTTTGGTGGAGGCAATACCAGATAACAGAACTGATTGAAGAGCTAAGTCAGCTGAAGAAAAGGTGGAAAGAAGTAGATGACAAAAGAAAAGAGGTTTTAAACCAGCTTGGCTTGGAGTTATGAAGAAACCTGTTCCAGGGTCCAGAGCAGAGTCACTCTGGAAATGGAGAAAGAAAGAGAGAGAGAGAGAGAGAGAGAGAGAGAGAGAGCAATGAAATGCTTTTTTTGGACAACCTCTTCCAGTTCACTGCTGACATCCCCCAAAAACCGAAAAGCAAGATGTTAATATGTTCCAGAGCAGAGAAGCAGCAGTATATGATAACCTCAGAAAAGATATATGTTTGGAGATTGTCCCTTCCAGCTGCTAACCCTATCAACCCTATCAAAATGGCAGACTTTATTTTTGATGAAGTGAGGTTGGCAGTGACAAAAGTGCAGAAACGTTCTGTTCCAGGGCCATGTGGCACCACTTAGAGAATTTACAAAAGCTGCTGCTGAAGCAGGAGGAGGCATCCTGGCTCTGGACATATGATAAGAACTGAAGATGAAGTTCACTGTGGGAAATTTCATCACTAAATGGTAGAAACAGGAAAAGCATGTTACAGTAGGGTGTACAATTTTCATGGTCTTATTCATGGTACCATGAACCTACTGTTAGAGGTGGGAAGGAAACCCTCAAACATGTTAACAAGACAGCAGAAAGTGAAAGCCTGTGGAAGTTGTGAAGGAAACAAGAACATACTGGAAACACCAAGAGATGGTTGGAGTAGTCTGTCAGAGATGGTTATGACCCGACAACTATAGTTGCATGAGATGAAAAAAGCACCATTGCCAGGAGCAAAAGAAAGTTTATAGTGCAAAGGATCTGTGACTCAACAAAGAGAATCGCTGGATGAAAAGAATAGGGCTTTACATCAGGGGGAATGAATACATCAAGACCAAGTAATTGAGCAACCACTTTCCTGGAAGGAACTCTGGAGCACTGACCAGAAAAGACTATCCTTTCTTCTTTGTATCATCACTGCCATCAACCTCAAATATGCTAAAAATATGAGGCAAAGAAGAAAATTCATCCTATAAGTATTGTTGAGCAATTCTTGCACCCCTGTATCACATTTTGGCTGGATGCTGATACAAGAGGAAGCATGACAAAGTTTTTACAGAAATGGCCAGTGGACAGAACTGCAAAGGTTTAAGGTTAACAAACACCAGCCACCACCACCCAAGGGTATCAGATTCTTGAAGAAAGGTGACAAGATTCCTAAGGTGAAAGCAGCAGCAGGGTATCTGCTTTCTATTTTGCCTCAGATTGAGATGTCCAAATGAACATGAACTGCAGACTTGTCTTTCTAGAGGAGATAGTAACAATATCACTACAATCAGACATGTTCCTGCTCTTGAGGCACAATCATTGTAGTCAAACTTACAGTGATCTGAGAGAACATATTTGATGTTTTTCACCAGCTAAAAACAATCAAATACAAGGTCTTAGTTGATGAGGCCCTTGTCAAGGGGAGGTATGTGGCTACATTCCCTACTGAAATCAGCTGCCATGGCTTTCCAGGCAGATCAGTGTACTGCTTCCTACAAAAGATTAGTCTGAAACCTAAACAACTGCAGAAAGCCAAAACCAACTCAAGGTGGCCATAGCTAACAAGAGACTGTAAATGGAATCCTTCCACAGGTGAAAACTAATTTGAGCCTTGCTGCTCTACACAGGCAGTGTACAGGCTAAGGATTGAAATGCTTGTGCACCCCCTGATGCCTGCTGATGACATAGAAGGGTTTCCGTCCTTGTAGTGATTTTAGAAGAGCTTGCAAAAACCTCTGAGTAGCTCCTGCAGTTTATGCATGGTATAAAGCATCTCTGATGTTTATTTCACCTCATATATGTACTCTTTACTTGTTTAATTGTTACAGTCATTATATTGCAGTTATACTGAGGAACAACCTTGTAAGGTTAGTCACACAAATCTGTCCCTGTGCTTATTTTGAAATTTGATACATATTCTAATGCTCTCTTTTGCTGAACTACAAGCTTATGGAGATATAAACAAACCTACACAGATTGTCAAGAGGTGAAAAGATAAACACAAACCAAAAGACACACACACACACATGTATATAAATACATAGAATGGGCTTCCACATGGTTTCAATTGATTGAATTTTCTCACAAAGTATCTGCTGACGTAGGGTAAAAGAAAACACTCAATAAAGGTTCATTACAGTGGAACTGAACCTGGAAATATGTGGTTGCAAAACAAACTTCTTAACCACACAATCATGCTTGAGTTTCTCTCTCACTCACTCTATCTTTATATACATATATATATATATATATATATATATGTAAATGTATGTATATACACACACACACACACACACAAATAGGTACCGGAGTGGCAATATAGTGAGAAGTTTTCTGCCTAACCATATGGTGCTGGGTGCAATCCCATTGCCTGGCACCTAGGGTGTCTTCTACTATAGTTCTGAGTCAACCAAAATCGTGAGTGAATTTGGTAGACAGAAACTGAAAGAAACTCATTTTATATATATGTGTGTGTCCCTTGTCTTGGCATCTCATGATGCATATATATGTGTTTATCTCCTTGTTTTGGCATCACATGATAGTTGTGAAATGACTGTCACTGCCATACAAACATCATTCATTTCAAATATCCTGCAAGAACATGCCTGGCCTTGGGGAAATATTTCTTTGCTTGGAAACAGATGAGGGTTGGTGACAGGAAGGGTGTCTGATCATAGAAAATCTGCTTCAATTTACTCCATCTAACCCATGCAAACATGGAAAAGTGGACATAACAATTATGACAACAAACACACAGAGAGTCATCATCATTCCTTAATGTCTCTATCTTTCAAGCTGGCATGGATAGGTAGGTTTGATCTGATTGGTTGGAGGACTGTGTCATTTTCCAACGTCTACTTTAGCATGATTTCAGCAGCTGAATGTCCTAACATACACCAGCCATTTTACACTAGCATGATCCCTACTGACGGAGTGAGGCTCAAGTGAAAAAGTGAGCAGCTTTATGAGGTGAAAAGCTAGAGTATGAAGGAAGGTGCTGGAACAAAGTTTTGCTGTTGAGGAGATAGATGGTTGCTCAGATCATACAACAATGGGTAGGGATATATAGCGTTCATAGATATAATTTTTATCATATTTCTGCCATGCTTTCATAGGAGAACACGTTTTTTTCATCATATGTTGCCAATTGTTGCTGTATGTGTGTGTGTGTATACACACACCTATGCACATACACACATGTGTATATATGTGTGTGTGTATATACACACCTATACCCATACACACATGTGTGTATATATATATATATATATATATATACTTGTACATACACACAAACATCACATATATACATATACAAATACACACAAACATTCATTCAAACAATATGCATAATATCCACTGTATAGGTTCATGTAGCTATTACAATTTGGGGAATTTAAGGTAATGTATGTGTGTGCATAGCATATTCTATTTTCTATCTTGAGATTAAAAATTAATGATTATAAGCATCAGATAATTACTGACTTATTCTATTTCCATGAATGAAATTAAGAAGGCAGTTTGTTTTGTCAGCTATTTTTGTGCAACACATTCTTGACATAAAGAGTAAACTTACTTTGAAGAGCAGCAAATAAGCTGATAGCTTATTATGCAATTTAAGTTTACAGAAAAAATTAGAATTAAAAAAAAAAAGAGAATAAATCTGCTTCTGTAACAGTAAAAGTGGCAGTAACAATAGAGAAGGTAGTTGTCTGTTTTGTGTATGGGTGTATTAAAAGTTTTCACCAGCACTTGGCCCCAGCTGTATATAAATACAGTATTGTTGGTTTGGGATCATACTTGCCTGACTCGGTGCTGGCGCTAGAAGAGGACTGGTCGGAATACATTTGTGAGGGAGAAACTCGTTCAGGCAGCCACCCTGTGTAGGTATGACCTGCAGCGGAAGGGCGTGACAAACCTGATATGTTAACAGCTTCAGCAGCCAACCAAAAAATCTTGGTATCCAAACATATTGTCAGCTAACATAACCCAAATAGCAAACCCTAATATTTTCTTATAGGCAGCTTAATTAATGTAATAAATATGGCAGATTATTCTTTTCCTGTCAAAACAAGATATAAGTATAATGTATAGGTGCACCTGTGCACCTATACATTATTTTCCATTAAAATTTCTGATTATATTTTATTACTAATGTATCTAAATATATATTTAATAAATAAAATCATTAATTAAATTCAATTTTAGCTCATAAAATGTTTTTCTTCAATCAAAAAATATTACTTGATGGGTAAAATGAAATGGAGAAAATTGTTTGACAGGTAAAGATTAATAAAACTTTTTCATAAAAATATTTATATACTTTTTAAAGTTCCTCATTTTGATTGTATTTTTAAATGCTTTTCAGAATAAATAAGGAAATGGAAAAAGAAAAAGAGAAATTTCAATAAACAAGAAAAACAAGACAAAAGTTATTATTTAGATATTTCACCAGCCTCTAAGTATATTTATGTTTTGTTATAATCTAAAATGTTGAAAAATTGATGAATTATATTTCCAAATAAATAATCACCTGCATTGTATGTTGTGTGTATAAATACATACCTGGATATATATATACACATCCACACACACATATATATACATATGCACACATAAACATACGTATATAGGTGTAAATATATATATAT
>NC_042999.1:90338656-90381156 GCF_006345805.1 Octopus sinensis
TTAATATTATTCAGAACTGAAAAATTTTAGTTTCAAAATATGAGATTTAAAAGTGTAGAAATAATAGACAGATAATAGATTCTTAGAGATTTCTGATTAAATATGAAATTTAAATTTACAAGAGCTAATGGAAAAAGTGAAATACACACAGTGCCAACAAGACCTAAAGACAAGATAATACAAAATCTAAAAACTTTCCCAAGGTAAACACTTTAAGAAACACTTCCTAAGATACAGGAATCTACCACAAGAACCAACCAGACTAAAAACAAGATGTGGAAAATAGTAAAATAAATAATCCAATGTAAAACTGTAAGCTGATAGGCTATAAATATATTACTTGATGTAAAAATTAAACCAAAACAAGACAGGGCTACATGACTGGGCAATAGAGAAAATCCATTCCATAGATATAAAACCTGATATCAAAAGGCAGCTTCCAAGAAAGTGATATCCACTGATTTATCTCAGAAATGACAGTAAAAGAGCTTAAGATCAATGCAGACAGCATGGATGTATCATATATACAGGGTTTCCTCCCTCAAATTCATTATTGTCAACCTCAATTTCATTATCTTTAGTCTCAGTTACATTGTTGTCTATCTAAATTTAGTCGTTGTCAACTTAATTGTCATCACTGTGAGATGGAGCAAATTTCTTTATGAACAGACATTAATATCAGTGGTTATTTGTTGCAGGATTGTAAAAGAATGTAAACATAAAAATGTTTTGTAAAGGATTACGATTTCTGTACAATAAATAGTCACCCCTTTATATTATTGTAAATATATAGGCATTTAATACATTAGACTTATGTAAAACTCATACTATATCACACACACACACAAATGACAAACAAAATCAATTTAATCTTTTATTTGTTACTCCTATTTCGTAACTGTTTTAGCATATTCCAAATTCAGCACAATCATTTTTAATAATAAATGTCAGCCCTGTGTCAATTAATACATATGTATATGTAGGTTGATTTAAGGATGTTGAACCTCATGTGGATGACAAAGGACCAGGATGACTGATAATTATCAAGTTATCTCTCCTTCTCAACCATTAAACATCTCTCACTCTTCCCATGCACTGCCTGACACTACCCTTATCCTTAACCAACACATCCACATGTCATCCCTCTTTCTCTCTCATCCTTTTACTGTTTATGTTATTATTCTTACTATTCTACTGCTCTTCACAACCTTCTATACTGTCACTCATCACATTCTCCTGCCTTCCCCTTCCAACTTATGCATCATTGATCACCCCTCACCATCTTTGTTCACCATTCACTACATCCAGGACTGGGAGTTGTGGCAATTTGCTGTACTTGAGAAGACAGGTCAAGCTAAGTAAAATCATTGTCATTCATACATACAGGCTTGTCCTTTACAAGTTCTGGACCTGTGCCAATGGCATGTAAAAAGCACCCAGCACACTGTAAAGTGGTTGGCATTAGAAAAGGTATCCAGCCATAGAAACCATGTCACAACAGACAATAGGAATCTGGGCAGCTCCCCGGCTGGTCAGATCCTGTCAAACTGTCCAACCCATGTCAGTATAGAAAGCAGTTATTAAATATAATGATGAACCAACCTCTTCAGACATCACCTATTCTTCCCAACTTTCCTTTGAATGTATATTTATCATCGTTCCTCATTCATTTTATTTGTCCCTTCACATAAACTCTATGAAGTAGCTGATATTAGGAAGGGTATTTAGCTGTATAAGCCATAAAATCGACATTGGAATATTATGCAGTCCCTGGGTTCATCAGATCTTGTCATACCATCCAATCCATGTCAGCAGGGAAGACAGGCATAAAAAAATGAAGACATACACATAAGACACACAAGTTTTGTGATACAAACAGGAAAATACAACTCAAAACATGAGTATATATATTTACACACAAACATATATATATACGCACATATAAATATACATACACACACATATATACCCACAATATAATCACACCTACACTAACTACTCCCACACCAATACTCTTCCTCATTTGCATACCTCCATACATCCCAAGAAACCACCTGCAACACAACACATTCCTCCTCCTAAGCCCATTTTCTACACAATCTGTACATCACTTCTATCACCACACACACACACACACTTCTCCAGCTGGTGTACCCATGTATTTTTTTTACTACAAAATATCTGTTCATGCCTCTCCTTTCTACTTTAGATAATATATGGCACAAAGCCACCGCCTTTAATACTGCACCCACATTGCGTCAAGGGGTCTTCTCTTGTTTATTATTTTGTGATCCCAGTAGAGCTGGCATCATCCAATATACTCTGTAAAGCAATTGTCATTAAGAAAGGCATCCAGCGATAGAAACTTTGCCTAAGCAGACACTAGAAACCAAAACCCACAGGGTAGGTAGATCCTGTCAAACCATGCCAGCATTAAAAGAGGATGATGATATACATACACACACATATCCTTTGTGTTTTACTTGTTTCAGTCATTAAACTGCAGCCATGCTGGGGTACTGCCGAGAAGAATTATTAGTCAAATGAATTGATCCCAGTACTTTTGTTTTTAATGTCTGCGACTTCCTCTATAGGTTTCTTTTGCTGAACCACCAAAGTATGGAGACAAAAGCACATACACACACATACATATAAATGTGTGTGTGAGTGTGTGTGTGTAAGGTACAAAGCCTGTTTTATGAAAAAAAGGGTAGTTCATATCAGATAAGACCTAGAAGAAACATGTGATCTGCTCAAAGTGCTTACTGAACAAACTCAAGCACTCCAAAAAATCTGACATGTTCTAGTTCTTTTCAGATGAGAAGTATGTAGTCCAAAATTACAATGCAAATAGAAGGAATGATAGATGACTCTGTACCAGCCACACTGAAGTGCTCACTGTGCATAAGCACACCAAATTCCCATTGTGTGTGACGGCCTTGAGTGGGTGGGAGGGCATGAGCAATGAAGGTCACATCAGGCCTCCACACTTTTTCCCCACAAGATCTTAGGGTCACTGCAGTGGGCTACATTGAGATAACAAAGGCTGTTGTCAAGTCTCAGATAGAGTTGCTCAAGGGTGACTGTACGTGTAAATGAAGCTTTTTGAAAATGAACTTAATCTTGTGGTTTCATGCCACTATGGTCTTCTGAATATCACAAAGATATGAAACTTGAGTCATGAAATAAAAGTTCAATTTTTGTGAACCATATTCTATGCAACATGCATATTGAGGAGCTCTCTCTCTCTCTCTCCTCTCTCTCTCTCTCTCTCTCTCAAGTGTTGGACAGGATTCAACATATATATATACACATATATACATATACATTCATATTTATAAACATAAATACACACACACATACTCTATACAAATACTCAGTTCTTTCTTATATTATTTCCTTTTTTGTAAACTGAAGAGTGTATATATCTTAATAAAAAGAATTTAATGAACTAAGGAAGCAAGTTCATGACATGAATTTAGATTAGGTAATGTTTAATGCAATGAATGACACATTAAAATATTTTTTCTCAAGTGAAATTTCTCTGTAGTTGGAGATAGAAAACAAAGACCTAGTGGTAATAGCTAGTTTCAAATTATAAATATTTGTGTTACTAAATTTATAACAAGATTAAGGTAAAACTGGATCTTTGTTTGCAAACAAAGGACGATTATGGACAGGTTTTGGTCTCAATGGATTTCATTAGCATAAGTATACTTGTATGAGTTATGATCAGTTTACAATAGGTTTTTGTAAGTAGAAAAGACATACAAAGGATTTTAGCCAGAATAATTTACATAAAGAAATATGTTTTATATATATTTTTTAACATGCAACTCATATTTGCTAAAAATACTTTTATACTTTTTCTTCTTGTAACTGATGAAACAAGGTCTAAGCAGCAGATAGTATTATGTTGATGAGTTTCAATGATAGCTGACCCCTTGCTTGAAAACCAAAAAAAATCAGTTTTTTCCCCAAGCTTGCAAATTCATTACATGAAACTAACTTTTAATTTCTTGAAATTATCTTCTTTTCTTTCTGTCACCAACAATTACTGTTCAGTTTTTGTTTTCTTTTGCCAAATGAGAAATTCCAAATAATTGAGAAGTCTTTGCATTGCAAGTCATTCAGCGCATAATCTTGTTACTTATTTAATTATATCAGTGCCTACACAGAAGTGTATATACACACACACAAACTTATATATTCATTTATATAATTATACAAGGATATATATTAATTTTCTCTCTAATTAAATATACAAACATTTCATATATTTTTACCAAATTATAATATATTAACAAAAGTAAGCATCATTGATGGTTACAATATAAAATTCATATTCTTCTGAGACAAAATTCAGAAGATTATTTGGGTTAAATTACTATATATTTACCAGACTAGCTATGAAGGAGTGAAAAGCAGCCACTGATACATACAGCATGCAATTGATGATACAAAGATACAGAAAGAAAAAAAAAACGTACTCTACGGATCAAATATACAACAGTAGATCCACATTAACAATACTAATTACCAAATGCAACAGTCCTAGATTATCAAGCACTCTAAGTTAGAAATATGAATATTCTAAAATATACTAAGAACTAATTCAACAGCAATTTTTAAGACAACTAGCAAAATGGTATGGTTTGAATTATTTCTAAATATATAAAAAAAAACATTGAAATTTTACAAATTTAATGTTAATGATTATGATTACTGAAACAATAGAGTAATAGCAATAGAAGCAATCAAATAGTATATAACCTGAGGGTTTACTCCATGTGTAGCATTTGGTGTGCTTGGTGACAGGCAAATATTATTTAGATTTTCTATCCTCTGGAATTTTTTCCCTTCAATTTCCCAACAAGCATTCAACTGCTGAAGTTCAAACTGAACATTAACAGCATCAATCCCACCAATCTCAGTGCATAGCAAGGTCCTTGAATCTTATTTCTCAGACAATAGCCAAAGTTACAACTTCCTCTGGACAAATGTTTTTACATATTTAATACATTTGTACCATGAATAATACTCATTTCTCAAAAGGATTTTGATAAATCATAAGAAAACAAGTAACTGATTTTATACATTCCAACTGGAGAAAATCGAATCATCATCATCATTAGTTTAATACTTGTTTTACTATAATATCATAGGTAAGATTAATTTGCAACACAGCATCAAGATTAATTGCTTTTAATGTCATCTGGAGTGAATTGACATAATTTAGTTGCGAGCCATTTTTGTTGTAACTTAGATTGACTAACTTCTCTCTGTCCATAACCTAGCATACACTCATTTTAAATGTTATGTAATAAGCTATCAAACAAAATAAAAAAAAATCATTACTGCATCAACCAATATTTAATTTTATTACTAATAACTAACTTAGAGTGTATTGAGCCATTTTTTAGCTGAATAAATACAAGTTAAGCTGTCTGTACACGCAGCAGCTATTGGCTCAAATGCATTGGGTCCTGATTAGCCTTGTTACAATAACCACTGACAAGTATTACTTTGCAATTTTTCCCCTAATGCATCTCTTTTCCTTAGCAGGATTTAATAATTATAGTGTTCTAGTTTCCACATCACTTGATGATAGGATGATTGAACAAAATTATAGCAGACTCTGATAATATAACTTTAAAGTTCAGGTTTAGAAGTGGTGTGAGTAGATACCAGGATCTCTGTTTGATATCTGTGAAAAGTATGGATTAGCAAGTGGTGGAAAAATTTACTTTAAGAAATAATTTCTAAGGAAAAATTGACAAAAATTAAAGTCATGTAATTATTTGGGTAGTTTTTGGAAACTATTCTGAGAAGACATTTTACTCAAATGTACCAATTATTTTTACAATTTTGAGTAATATTACATTCAACAGTTTTAAAATTATCACAAGATAAAATTTAACTAACTTTGCCAATCTAACTGCTGACTAGTTAATTCCTCAATCTAATAAGGGTATACTTGGTGATAAGTGATTAAATGGTGAGCCACAAATATGTAGATTACAAGTTTATAGGTTCCAGATTTATCATAGAAAAAATATTTTGCCTTTAGATTATATCATTTACTCCAGATACTAAAAAGTGATTTTTAATACAACTTCAGGTTATGAACAAACAAAAGGCACAAATAGAAGTATTCAAACTAGTTCACAAGAATGATAAGATCTAGAAGGATGAAAAATTAATACAAAAAGTAACACAGGAATTTGAAACCTAAAAGAAATATTGTTTCAAGATGATGTCTGGAAATGTTTTTAAGTATAGGAACATGTGTATATCAGTCAGTAGGAAGGAATGAAGTTGATACAATGCTATTGAGAAAAAGCAGCCAAAAGATACAGATGATTTGACAGCTAAAGCAGATGGTTAAAAAAATTTGACAAGTCAAATGTACAAATATACCACTGCATACAGACAGTTTCATTAAGACAGGAGAACTATAATGTGTTGAATGAGGTGCAAGCATCAATGTCAGAGTTAAACTTATGCTTAAATTTGAGTAATTCTAACTGAGCACAGGGGTTAGTAGAGTTTAATTAAACAAGAAGAGACTTGAAAAAAGTTGAATGTATGAGCTGAAAAATCAGTCAGTTATTAGATTTTTATGACCTTTTGTCCAGAATTAGCAAGAATATTTCTGCAACGACAAACAGTATGTCATTGGTTAAATGCATGTGAGAACTAAAGGAGAGAGACTAATGAACACGTTCATTATTGTTTTAATGACATAAAATTGTTAAAGGAAACTACTGTAGAGTAAATGTGTATACAATTAACAGTGAATAATTTCAGGGATTTCATTAAAACAACAATTTTGATAAGAGATTTATAAAGCTTAGAGTAGATACTCTAATTTTCATAACTTTTAGTTTTATCTTATCAAAATAAATAGAGCACTAATGTGACTGTTGCTATGCAAAAACACCAAAAAATTTTCCTTCACAAAAATAAGATACTAAAGTACCAGTCTACACTGTGGAAGAGAGCCAAACCAAGTTAACAATAAATTTAAGCCCAAAATCCTTAAGGACAAAATTTCAAGAATGTTCTGCTAAGAATAGTAAAAACATTTTCCTCCTGATTTAAAAAAAAGTTAAGTCATTCCTACAATGATGAATATCTTTATAAAAACAGAGACTTACTTAACAATCTAAATCAGAGACTGATTTAACAATCTAAACCCACAGAGACTCATAATTCCAATCATATTACAAATTATTTCATTTGCAGATTATTATATTAGACACCAGTAAATAAGTTGATAGAATATATTGGGGATATGTTATAAAAGTACACAACAAAAGGAATCCAGTCATTGACAATTACATAAAACTATGCAAAACCTTGAAAACATTCAAGAGAAGAGTTTCATAGTTTTTGAATAGTACTATAAAATTTGCCCAAACAGTAATAAGATGCTTCATTGTTATGCTTGTTTTACTTCAGCATGTCAATAATAAATTGTTGCATCTTAGACACAATAGCCTGAATATGTTAGCTTAGCCACCTGACTTTTCTGCTAATCATGTATTGAAGTACATGATTTATTTTACTTTACCAAACAGTTGCAATCTAGAATTTTCTCCTAAAAGCATTATTAAAAAATTAAAACTTGTAAATTCTCTGGATTTTTTCCAGCAAATAATATTTTTGTCTTTCCTAACAGTAGCATATAAATTATAAATATAGAATATTTAAATTTAAAATTTTCTTAAGAAAGTTATTGAATGTTTTCCTATCTTGTTTAATTTGATTTCTAAAAAAAAAAAGGAAATTTTAAACATCTCAATAACTATAAAGAAAAAAAATTGTTTAAAATATAGTCAAATTTAACATTCATTAAGAGATAACACTGAAGATTGATTTTCAATAAAAATGAATAAGTGGAAATGAGAGCTGGTGAGATAACAAATAATAAGAACAATAAAAGAAAATAAGAAAGAAATGAAACATCACTATCTACCTTATGTATAATATTACTACTATTTAAAGTTAATATTTCACAGTTGTTTTAATGCAAACTTTCATCAGGTCATCTGTTTCAAGGAATCTTTTCAAATAGGAACTTCCAGCTCCACTATGTGTAACAGATACACCCACCTTTACTTCTTCATAAAAGCCAAATGGTAAAAAAAAAGTTGGCTTCTATAAAGATATACTTATCAAGTTGAAAATATTATGCCAATGGCTAAACCTTTTCAACTGATAAATGCTTTGAGAGTGAAGGTATTCCACAGCTATATTAAACATTTGTTGCCAGTGATTTTAAAATGTATATATTAATACTTGTTTATGATTGAATTTAGAAAGATATTCAGAACAATAATGTGTGAATTTTGCATTATCTTCAAACATAACAAGTACTAATTAAATAAAAGATACCTTTTTCACAAAGAAAGAATCCATTAAAATTTACTTAATGATTTTTCATAATAATATAGGTAAAGAGTTCTAGAAATATTAATGTACAGCTTACCTAATTAGCCAATTCTCTTAAATTAAAATGGTTATTTCATATTTAAGTGGAAGGAAAATCTTGATTCATATTTATTCTGTTTATATAATTTGCAAATAACTAAAGATTTTTATATATTTTGTTAAATTTTGCAAAGAAATTTTAAAATAATTTTACAGTGCTATATCTAAGCATTTCCCCCAAACTCTTTAAAGAAACTGCATTAAATAATTAAAACATTTTCTCTCTAACAATTAAAGCAAAGCTTCAAACACTACAGACATTATACTTATGAAATATTTTTGATATCTGTTCTTAATTTATAAAATATATGTATTAATCAAAACATCCTATTTTCGTAGATTTAAAATCATGTAATGAGGAAAGGATTTTGTTTCATAGTCATTAGTAAAAATATCATAGTTTAAAGAAATTAGATAATAACAAAAATCTTTAAACTGATGATTCACAACTAAAATGGTGAACTTAAAGATAATTATGTTATGAAATTCACAAGTTTAATGGTTTATATATATAGCATAAAATTTTCATTTAGCCTAAAGCAGAATAAATTTTAAATACTACACAATGAAGAAAGGTTATCTTCAATTAAGGTACCTTTTCTCATATTATATTAAGTTTGCATCATAAATTCAATTTAATAAATGAATAATGTCATGCAAATACATTCATCAATACTCCTACTATATCAAAACAATATTAACATTTTTAACCAATAATCTATTCACTAAAATAATTTACTTATATGATGAAGAGCTTTGCTTTAGTATCTATGTATAAGTGACCTTCAGGCATAATTTAGTGCTTAAAAGCTGCCTACAAGCATTCTAGAGCAAGTAAAACAGTAGCATGCCGCATACCAAGGGCAGCCACCATGTGCTCCTCATGCAAGCTTCTGGCCTCAGGATTTTTGGGTGAGTCCTCACCTTTCGATGAAAGGCTTTCTCTGCTTCCATAGGGGGATGAAATCTGCAAGGAAAAACAAAAAAATATATTATTGGAAAGTTAATATAGACCAATATTAATTTATGATAAGAAAACTTCTTATTAAAAATGCTGTAGCACTAAAGGCAGTAAGATATGAAATAAGAAAGAATTAGCTCCTATTTCTTATAGATGAATCAACAGCATAGAGGCTTGTTCATCTAGAGACTGTCATTGTCTTAGATACATGTTAACTTGTAAATAACAAAAATAAATAAAAATTAATGAGTAAATTCAGTAGTGCATGTTTTTAATAAATAATTAATATGACTTGCACAAAATGCAAAAGTGTCTATTGCAACACATAATTTCAGATCAAGTTGATATACCAGAGAGATACTAATATAATTTTTTTTAAATCAGCAAGTCCAAAATATAGAATGAAAAGTTTTAAAGGAAATCATTTTCCTAAAATTCCAGGAGAAGTGAAAATTATTAATAATTGTGTTAAGAGTAAAAAATAAAAATAATGAGGAAAAAGAGTAGAGAATATTTAGGTAGATATAAGTCAAGCAAGATTATATATGCAATAAGTAGCCATTAAAAATGAGATGTATTCACGAAAAACACACACACATATATATATATATATATATATATATATATATATATATATATATATATATATATATTAATATGAAATTGTTCTTATTGAGCAGCTTTGGTCAGCTGTGCTTATACAGACCCATATTACATGAAGAAATGCTTGAAAACAGATCATACAACTAACTTTTTTATATGTTAAACTACTTCAGTATGACCTGAAGTAGTAAGCAGCTCAATGACAGAGTATGTTGTATTACATTTAATGTCCAGAAATAATTATTGTGTTAAATAACAATCACCATGAGCTAATGACAGAAGATATCTGTCATAAAGGTATGAAAAACAATGCTTGTGAAGATATAGTTAGATGAGACAATCCCCAAAGTTCAAGATTCAGCCACATAACTGGTTGTTGTTAAAATATTCATATATGATATGTAAAATGATTTTTGAAATTGAGAAATGAAATATATATACTTATAAAAATGGAATATAACATTTTAGTAGAATATAACTTACCTCAGGTGTGACACTAGCTTCACTTTTATTGCTGTTATTGCCAACTTCTTTCAACCAATAATGTGTGTGTAATATTTCGAGCACCATAAATGCACTAGCCATACCACCAAGTCCATAGTTTGTATATGTATATTCTAAACCATGGACCATAGCTCTCAATACAGTCAACATGCCTTTAAATACTTGACGATTTACACACTAGAAGAAACAAAACATATGTTTATGGAGATGAAAAGTGAATAATACAGTTGTATACACATTTAGGTGGTATATACATAACCATCTTTGGAGAAAATTGCAATACTTTTAAAATGATACCATGTTTAGTGTTTTTTTAAAGAAAGTAATTCACTAAAAGGTGCAATAAATTGACTGCACCTTCTCCAACCTCACTGCATCATAAACTGCACACAGAGGAGAATAGATGTCATTTGGAGGGCCACTTCTGTCGGCTCTCTTTAATGTCAATAGCAATACCCAAGAAATTCTTAATTGTGTAACCCAATGCTTGCAGACTGCTCCACTGACTACTTCTCAAACTGAGTGAGGTGTTATCATACACAAGGAAACGTGTCTTATTGTCAATCTGGAAACCTTCACTCCACTAGAAACCCAAGTACTTTCAAATTTCTAAGATTCTACTCCTTTTGCAAATTCATCACGTGTTAATCAGATATTTGGAAGTAAAACCTAGAATCAAGAAGCCTTAAAGAAAACCTAGCGAAGATGAAATTTAGTTAATAGGAAAGATGGTAGGACTCTACAGTACCATTTGGAGAGTTACCATGCTTGGTATGTTGAATAAAATAGGTAGGCTCTCTGTATTGCGCCAATACAAACTTTGTGCACAAGAGATGCAGTAGCACCACAGGCAGGCTGACAGTGAAGAAAGATTTTTATACATAGCAGGTGCACAGGAGTAGTTAGTAGTCACAGCATTAGTAAAATAAATTCTTTCATATGCTTAGCAGGCTCTCTAAAATATAGTTAATAGCTTCTGTCATTTAGGTGATCTATGTTCTGAAAGCATAATGTAGTGATGATGATGAAAGACATATAGCATAATAACAGCAATACAATTTTGTAAAAATTACATACTTGCTCTGCAAAATGTGAAAAAAAAAAAAAAAAGCCAGGAAACTTACAACATCTTCAATATGCTGGGAGTCATCAGTTAGTTTTTTATCTAGGTTCTTGTTCAGCCGACTAACAACAAAATTACGATAATTTTCATCTTCCATTAATTTCTTGAGGCGATTGATTTTCAACCAACTTACGCCATGTCCTTCCACAACAGAACTTATAATTTCTTTCAAGAAAGATTGGTTTTCACTAGATTCAAAATAAAAAAGAAAATAGTTAATACTTAAATTAATAAAAAAGATCAATACAAATTCATCAATTTTATAAAATATGTAACTTAAGGAATTTAAAAAAAAATTATATTTTCATTATTTTCACTGCATTCATTTCTTTTTGAAGGTTCTCCACCAAAATTGAAAATTAAAAGTAATTCCTGAAATATCAACAATAATCTTTGTAATCCCAGTTGTGTCTTTAAAACTAACTTGAAGTGACTTTGATGTTGTAAATGTTTTTACCATTTTGGATAGATTACCTCAGGACAACATTACACTGTATTCTTGTTTTTGCTTTCCTTTTTTATTATACAGACCATCTATATTTACAACAAATATCCATAAAGAAGGTAGTAATTCTACATCTGATTACCTGGCAAATAATATACAGAAAGAGTATTATACCTATAGCCCACAATAAGTATAATACTAATTTTATATATAACCAAACAAGTGGTAAGTGCTGATATTCTGTCAATAGTTCAGAACAGCTAGAAGCGAGTTAAAGAATAATTCCATACAAAGATGTGAGGTGAGCATATATGGGCAAATATCTGTTTCATATAATATTGAGAAAGCAGGTTTTGAAAAAAATTGATTGCTCAGCAAAAGAGACATGACTGCATCATGTTCATTGGTTTTAAACAATTTCTGTGAACTGATGCTAGGGGACTGACAAAGGAAAGAGTTGGAAAATTGTATAGTATAATAATTTAAACAATTGCAGCGTGGAAGGTGTTTATAAGCCATGTAAGAAACACACAAAAACCGTTAGATTCACTTCAACATTTAAATTTAATTTACCAAAATATTTTCATCGCTTTGAGACCATGACTTGTTCACTGACAAATTTCTGTGCTGTATCACGGAATTTTGTCAATGAACAGGTCGCGGTCTCAAAGCGACGAAAATATTTTGGCAAATTAAGTTTAAATGTTGAAGCAAATCTAATGGTTTTTGTGTGTTTCTTAAATGGCTTATAAACACCTTCCACACTGTAATTGTTTTTGTTCCAGCACATGATCTCAGATCAGGTCACTTGCTATGCAAATACATCTCTGTAATAATAATTTAAATCTGATTGAAAAGATGATAAAACTGTACTTACCTATTAGAATTAGGCCGGGATTCAGTAGATTGTTGCCTTGTGATCTCACGTGGTCGTTGGCTTGTAGCTTGTTTTACTAATCCAGATTTCTCAACTCGTGCTCTTCGGTTACCTATAAAATCAATAAAAGAGAACTACATTTTAAAATATTTTCCAAAACGACAATCTTAAATTTTAGGTCAATTAAATGATACATACTGCTTTAGCATAATATATATGGTAACCATGTACCTTCTCTATTGCAAGACACCTTCCTGTTCTGCTATTCATACTTTAACCTCTTATTACTTGGCACAAAGCTACCACCCTCAATACTTCCCATTGTTGAGGAGTCTTGACTTGCAATTTGCTTGGTGACCTTATTGCTACTGGGGCTATGTAAAAAGCACCAACTACACTCTAGTATTTGATATTAGGAAGGACATCTAGCCATACAAACCATGCAAAAGTAGATAGTAAAGATTCACATAGTCTTTTGACTTGCCATCTCTTATCAAACTATCCAACCCATGCCAGCATGGAAGGAGGATGTAAATTGATAATGATGACAAAAAACAGAGATTGATATTAAAGAAAGTGAAATAACTAAAGTGACTAAGAGATAGGAACTGAATGTGAGGTGTGCATAGTAGGCTGCAGTTTAAAGGTGTATGAAGTAACTTACCTAAAGGTGCAAATGGTTTATTTTGCGGTTTGCTGTGGAAGTTTGGCATAACAGATCGATTATTCCCTGACAAAGGAACAAAAGAAAAATCAATAAAAATACTTAAACAATACTTTAGACATATTTCAAACATTAGTTCCAATATTTTTGTCTTAAAAACATCTTGCATATATAAAATACAAACCACCAAAAGCATGTGCTGTACTGTGCTTAAAATTCAGATATAAACATATAATGTCCAGTAACAATTTCTTTCTTATTATTCAGCCATAGTTATTATTTCATTAATTTAAATAGCTTACGCAGCTCTAATATTTCTTCTCATGATCAATGACAATTTAAAGTGTAGATGAACTAATTTGATCTCTACATTTCATCAATAAAATCTAACTGCAGGATAGCAATTTCTCCTATGAAGGAAAAAATAAAACAGTTTACTTCAATGAATACATATATGATATAAATTATAGAGTAATTAGGGGACCTCACTGTGTGATAGGATATATGGGTCTTAATTAACAAGTCAAAGCGAAGTGAGGCATAACAAAATTTTTCATAAAAATAAAAATGTGATGAAACAAAATGATTGTCATAAAGGAAAAGTCTAAATTTACATATTTAATGTTCCGTTAAATGCATTGCTTCTTCCTTGTCAGATGCTCCCCCAATCTGCCAGACATGAAGCTGTTGAGTCTGTGCATTTAGCTGCGTAACTACTCTACACCTGCCTGTCTGCCAACCCCTTTCTGCTCCACACTCATCCACCAACTAACTATATGCTTTCAGTCATGCTCAACCTGGAACCTACACATATTCTAACACTTGATGCAACACTTGTCCCTTCACCTTCAACATAATCTAAAAACTCAATGCAAGTTGAATTTACAACCACATTGATTGCACTACTGCTAATCTGATTGAGTGTTTACGTATTGTCACTGTAACATCTTATATATTATAGAGACCAATCACTGACTAGGTGAGAACTTTGTGAGAATCTTCTGAATGTCTATAATAACATACTACGTCTCTTAAATTCCATTACTAGCTACTCTAACCTCTCTGGTTACTCCACTTTGTTACTATTCAGTCTTTGTTTGCTGATGCAATGATCCAAAGGCAACCTCTCACATCAGTAAACAATGGTTCATTTTTCAACTTGTGATTTTAATTCTTAGAGGTATGAATACTTATTTCCAATTTTACAACTAGCTCTACCATCAACTATCTGAGGTTATATTTGATTCAATACCTTACCACTTTATTTCTTTGTAATTGTTGTGTATCTGTGTGCCCATTTCTGCTGAATCAACACAACTCTGCCAACCCTTCCTTTCAATATGCCTCCCTCACTAACCTTTTGCCACACAGATCACGTCTCTATCAGATCTCCATGGTTACACCTCACTCCATATATCATTCACTGCAATTATGCCATTATCCACTGCTTACTTGTGATACTTTTAACCTATTCACATTTTCACTTCTGCCAGTCATTGTTTGACCATGCTGATGCAGAATTTGTGCCTAAAAATTCAGAGTTTTTCACTCCACATAGTAACTATACTTACTGAAATTACAAACTCATATGGATTCTGTAACAATATAATGTGAATAGGTCAAGAAAAGCAATTAGAAGTACTAAGGGAAACTGTTTAGTTTAATTAAGGAATATAAAGTAAATCAAAATGCTCAGGGAAGGAAAAAAGAAATAGAAGCTATAAGCTTTCTACAATAAAGAAAACAGTTTACTTATTGAGAACAGAAAAACATAAAAGAAGAAGATAAAACTGAAATGGAACCTCAAAAACTATGACAAAAAAACTTTTCTAAGTCAATATGTTGTCAATATTTTATAGAAAGAAAATCAGTATGAAATCCAACAGTAGATTAGAAGCTCCAAACTAAAAGTAGAAATACAAGGTTTGATTTTGGTGGCTCAGGATCAACAACTAAGCACAAAAAACTACCAAAATGTAATAATAAAAGTGAAGAACACCATCAGTAGACCAATCAATAAGTTACAAAGAAACAACTGATCACATCATTTCTGGATGCCATCTTTACAAAGGTCATAACTAAAGGACATGACTGAATAGTGCTCACGGGGTAATATATACCAAAGCTAACAAATTTTGATACACTAAGATATCTTGACAATCAAGGAGATCAATGCAATCTCCGTTTAATAAAGTAACGCAATACATACTCTTACATAACTGATACATGGTACTATGACACATTGCATATGAGTCTCCTAAGGCAGACTTTAAGCCAGACATAGGGTAAGCTTTTTTGAAAAATGACCCACATAAGCTATGACTTATCATCAGGTGGATTGCACTACTAGAAAAAAATTCACGGCAATTTTTTTTATTAGTGTGCCATTCACAAAGTTCTGATGATTGCAGCTTGCCAATGACAGCTCTAAGTGATTACTCAACTTGTTAAGAATAGAACATGCTGCAGGTGGTGCAGTAGAACCTCACATGGAACTGTTGAAAGCATGATAATAATAATAATGGTGATAGTAGTAGTAGTAAAGGCTTTTGAAGAAAAAATATATTTAACTATAAACATAAAATTTGGTTATGAATTATAAAATGAATAAATGCAATAAATAAAAAAGTTACCAGCCAGTTCTCCCAGAAATCCCGATAAGGTGCTACTAGTGCTCTGAGCTAAGCCACTCAATTCACTACTGATAGTGGACATTATAGATGATGCAGTAGGAGATTTGTCTGAAGATTCAGACAGTTGCTGAAATGTAATAAATAAAATGAGAATTGGTAAAATGCAGCAAGTGTAAAATATTCAAAATGATATTCAAAAAAGCTAAAGATAATTTTTCCATTACATTGGTGATGTTTAGCACTAGTCTAAAAGAACTGCAATAAATTGAATATTCATGCATATATGTAGGGCTCTGCTATTAGATTTGTGGTATTCACTTACACAATTAAGTTATACATTCATATAAAATTGTACTGTACCAGTAATTACATATATTGAATAAAAAAGAAGTGATATTAAATGTTAAGTCCTCAAAAATTAATCATAAGTTAGATCTGTCAGTCAAATACAGAATATTGATAGGTAAAGTAGAATAGTATATTACAGATAAGTACGGAAAACTATATATAAATGTCTAAATTTTGCCCACCATAAATATATAATTATATAATTACTAATAATCTAAGAAAGAAAGAAAAAAAAAAACGATATGCTCCATGATTGCTGTAAACAACTAACCATTTATTATTTAAAACTATTTAAAACTAATTATTTAAAAAGTAAATTTCAGGCATCAGTTACTTTCTTCTGGAAAAAAAAATGTCAATTGCAAGCCCTGTAATGTCTTCTATGTCTAGTCATGTATTATTCTCGTGTCATATAATTTCTGCAAAATCTGGCAACACATGAGATAGCATCTACAAATATTCACATTATGAAAACTAACATTAATGATCAACTAGGAGCAACTATATTACAGATCTCTATTTTTGGTATAAAAATTCAAGTGATAAAATTGAAAACAACTTTTGTCAACGAAAAATAGCAACTATAGATGATCTATATTAATGAGAGAACGAATTTTCTGTAATTATGAGAATGTATCAGTATATATACACAAGTTTCCAGTATCTGGAAATTTTACAAAAACAGTTAAAATATAATAAAAAATTATATATGGTTTAACATTTACCTTTAATTTTAGAGGACGTTTTCCTGATGTGTGAGCAGTAGAGATGGCACCAAAAGCAGGTTTCTGACTTGAATAACTAGGAGTACCACTAGTGCGACTAGGGCCAACAGGAGACTCCAAAGACTGTGTTCTATCAGAGAGGGGTAGTGAATAGGGTGTATTTCTTTTCTCATTGGTATTTGACTTCAGTGATGGAACGACAGGAGCTTGTGAACTTGCACTTGAGGACAATGGCTGTACATAACCTGGCTTGCCTCCACCAGTTACAGATCTTGAAGAACTAAAATATATCATATAAATACATTAAAAAATTTTCAAAATAAGATGCAAAAATAGTTAATCAATTTAACAATAAACACAGACTATATTTGAGATACATGATTGGTCTATAGAGGAAATTTTCATAGACCTTAAAACCCACAAGATCCTGGCATCACCTCAAACTTCCACAGACAAAGTGATATTGACAGGTTCTAAATTAGGAGAAAAGTGAGAGAGAAAGAGGCACAAGATTAGAACAAATAACCTTTGAATGTCCTACAATATCACTTAGCTTCTGCAAAATGACAGCAAAAATAAATGCATCAACTAAACGCTCATAAGTCGATCCTCATGAAGTACTTCTCATTGACTTCCTATTTGAAAACAGAATTGTAGAACTAGCATACACCTACAAAGATCTAAAAGAGACACTGCATACTGCAAAGCATCATGCATAGATATGTTTTCTATAAGCTTGAAGATGATGATCATATTAACATGAAGTGTAGTGTCTCTTGGATTTGAGGCCATGACATCATGTCACATCCTGAAGACTGATTTTATGACCCAAGAGCAGGAGATAACTAAGAAATACCTTATAAATGAAAGAGACAGTGTAGCTCTTATACATCCAAGATGCAACTGAAAATGTCAGTTATGCCAAATTTCTGTGAACATTACACATGTTAACAATTGCCTAAAAAGTTACCAAAATACTCCCTCCTAGTTCAACATGATGTTAAAGCAATATAGAATGCCATCCACAATGCCCCTTTTGTTGATTTCATATATATATATCAACATAAAGAAGGATTCCAATAAAAACTTCTGAAAAGTGCAAAGTATAAAAGGCCCGTACTAGTTGTTTGAAAAAGAAAAAAGAAATCATGTACAGGCAAAGGTTTGCTAACATCAAATGCATCAATAATTAATGCGTAAATTTACATATATACATAGGGTCATACAATATCTACTCTTATGCAACTCATGCTACTGTCTTTATCACTTTTTAACTCTCTCTTTCTTTCCTATTATTCCTTTCTCTAACACTGTTGCTACTTGTCCCCTCTATCACTATCTCACAACAATAAGTTGAAATATGATTCCTCCAAATCATATTTCAACTTCAAGACTTCACTTCAGGTTACCACCCTCTCTCCTATTTTTACTTTCAGCCATTGCACTTTAGTCTTCAGTTCTGTAAGTTACAAGGTAACATTAAAAGTGCTGCTGCATGTGAAATGCACCCAGTTCACTGTAAAGCAATTGGAACATCAAGTGAAGTCAATGCAGGGTTGTGAGAATTATTTAGTGTTGTTAAGGTTATAGCATCCTCTCTGGTACTGGTACCAAAAAATGCACTGTTGGTGTCAGGAAGGGTATCCAGCTGTAAAATTCCTGGTAAAACTGAGATACTGGAGTAAGACAAAGATCCTTTAATCTGCTGGATTTTATCAAACAATCCAATCCACGTGAGCATGGAAAAAAGTCTTAAAATGATATATGTGTATACACACCCACAGTGGAATACTTCATGAATTTGGCATTGTTTTATAGACTGAATGCCCTTCCTGTCAGCAACCACATTATAATAAAGACTAGGAGCATTTCATCATACCACTGGCACTTCAGGATTTGCCTACCAAGAGTAACATCTTCATTCTACATTCTGTTAACTTTTATTCAGAGTTACTGCTTTCTTAGACAGATTGCCTTTACTTGCAGAGTTCACATCTGAATAGGTTTTCATTCTCTGTTTACAATGCTGAAGTTATATTGATAGAACACCGTCAGTATCTGAGTGAAGGATGAGAGATAGATGGGGCTGAAGATGACAAGAAACCAGTAGAGTTCTGGAATGATGGAGAATGGTGAAGTTTAAAGAAGAGAGGGAAGGGGATCATGTGAATGAGAATATGGGACAAGAGGTGAGAAAGGAGATGGACAAGTCCAATAAAAGAGAGGGCTATGAAAGAGAAGAATGGGGAGATAGAAAGATAAAGATGGGCAGGTAGTTAAGAGATGATGTGAAAACGTTGGGAAATAAGAGAAAAGGAATGACATGGGTATAAGAGGAATCAGATGTACTTTGTAAAAGAAAAAAGTGCATTGGTACAGACATATAATGAATGTGAACAAAAACAGATGCTAAAAAAAGTGCCAGGAGATCCAAGGAGAAAGTAATTGCAGAAGAGGAAGACCAAGGAAAACATGGGCAGAAATTATGAAAGTTGATCTCATAATGAAACATTAAGATAGGAAAAACTTTGTTTTCGCTATAACCAATGAAACTGTTGTCATTTTTGATGACTCAAGTACACTAGTTTTAAGAACATTAAAAAAAAAAACCCTAACAGAAGAAAGGAAAATCCAGAAATTTACTTTAAAAATATGAAATGTATGTATTGTCACTAAAGACAAAAAAAAAAAAAAAAAATGAAATTAGAAAGAAAATTACCTATTTGATAGTTTGCTTTCCACTGATGTATTTTGGGGATCATATTGAAAAACGTCAGGCACCTAGAAACATTAATGAACAGTAGAAATTTAATTTTCAGAGATAATATATATAATTTACAACAAACTATGCTATTTTATTGCTTGATCTACATGCACTGTATGTACATACAGATACACACTGGATAAATGGTGGTGGCTCTAACATATGTTTGCATTTCTGCCACTTATCACACAACTTTCTTGATCACATTTTTCAAAGATACTGTTTGACAGTCCTCATGTCAGTATTTCAAATAATTTAGATTGAGTCATTGAGTTTTAAGACAACAGATATTGTTTCTATAATGTGGTTATGTAATACTTGAACAAAATCATTGAATTCTTGAATAAGGAAAAATTATCTATAAAATATTGGCATAATTCAAGCCAATAGTTTCACTTCGATTTTTGTGCACACAAATTGATACTTTGGAGCTATGGAAAATTAGATATGCAAACTAGCTATAAAGAAAAAACTTTAATTTATAAATTAGTTATATAAAAATTTGGACTATAAGACAAAATTCCACATTTTTGTTTTGTTACAGTATTTCTGTGAAGCTTGTTAGTTATCAAAACAAATTAAACCCTCTCGCATTTAAACCAGTCATACCTGGTCCAAATATTCAATCTAATTTATGTTCAAACCTGTCAGATCTGGCCTCTCACACCTACCCTACAACATCATTCAAAAAATAAGTTATTACATCATCAAAATCTATGAGCTATGAGATAATGTATGATTAATCCAAAACAATGTAAATAAATAAGAATTATATTTGACAGAGAAATCATCTGCTATAAAAAGGAATAACTTTTTCCATATAATTTATCATAATTTCTTGAATTAAATGCTAACAATTTTATACTTACAACTTCTTTTTGATCTTCAGCAAACGAAGGATGATTATCTTGACTGTAAGTTGGACTAGAGGATGCTGAAGAATCCCCATCACTTTCATGCGTTGTAAGGCTTGATTCATTTGTGCTGATATTTGTTTCAGGAACAAGTAATTTGCTGGGAGGGGAGAATATTTTTGAGTGGTCAACTGCCAGGATTTGGTTTTCAGGCACAAAAACTAGAAAATTAAGAGAAAAAAAAAGCAGCGTTTATTTTTGTCAAATGACTTTTATTGGTATTTATTCAAGAAAAGTATTATCTACATGTAGAGTAGAAGTGTTAGTTTCTATGTATAAATTTTTCAGCAAGCACAGACTGACAGAGTGTATTAGTCATCAGACTATGATATATATATATATCATATATATATATCATATATATATATATCATATATATCATAGTTTGATGACTAATACACTCTGTCAGTCTGTGCTAGCTGAAAAATTTATACATAGAAACTAACACTTCTAATCTACATATAGATAATACTAAACAAAAAGCAAGCTTAAAAACTTGCTATTTGTGAAGAAAAATGAATTAGTCAAATCTGAACATTTTCTAAAGAATTAAAAGTTAACAAAACTTTATACTATTAGGGACCAAATTTACAGATAGAACTTTAAAAAATTAAATCTATGCTGTAACATAATACTCACTTGGTGTATCTCCATCAATTTCACTGTTGACCATGTCAGTAACAAAATCACTTAGTGATGAGTATGATGAACTAGTACTGTCTGCTCCATCACTGTCACTACCACTCTCGTCTGAAAGAAATATATATATAATGATTACTAAAGTTGTTGTTAGAGAATGCATTGGTTTGGACATGTGATGTGTATGAGTAAAGACAGCTGTTTACAGAAGTGCCCGTCACTGAAAGTGGATGGTACCTGTGGAGACCCAGGAAGACATGGGATGAAGTGGTGAGGACCAGTCTCAAGATGTTAGTACTCACAGAGGAAATGGCAATGGACCGAGATGTTTGGTGATATGAGGTTCTAGAAGAGTTGCCATGTCAAAGAAACAGTGTTAAAAGAGTTGGATCTCACCCACATGTAACAATAAACTTTTTACACACCCTATTTCAAGTAACCAAACTACCTTTCCTCTTCTAAACTACATCTTTCTCTTCCTCACATTTCCTCTTCATACACTATGATTGTCTTCCACTCCCTTTCCCTGCCCTTACTGCATTACTGCCTTCCTCCACCCCCTCTTTATACCCACCTTTTCATTGGTCACTGCAATCCCCCACTCCCTACTTGCACCTTCTTGGTAATACCTGATCATGTATATTATGACCTACACACTTTGAGGGCCTGCAATTGCCACCATTTATCTCTGTCTTCCTTACTCTTCCATCACATCCATTCTCTGATCTTTGTTACTTGTGAATATACCCTGGCACTTCACCACCACCTCTCTCCTCTCTCTTGCACTGTTGTTGTTTCTCCCTCTCTCTCTTTCCCTTGTTCTTCCCTTAGGCTGGGTAGCCATGTTTCTCCTCTACAGCAGCACAACTGTTTCTGTCCTCATTCTTGATCACTCTCTCTCTCCTCCTCTTGCTTTACCCTCTAGCTAGATAACCAAGTATCTCCTTTACATCAGCACACCTTGTCTTCTTTTTTGTACTTCTCTCTTTCTCTCTTCTTCACCAGGCAACCATGTACCACTTCTATAGAAAGACACCTGTTTCTCCTCCCCTCTCTGTCACATTCTAACCTTTCATCATCTGACACAAGATCCCCTCCTCTAATGCCCATGCCCCTCTCAAAATTCTTTGTCTTGCAAGTTACATGGAAACCCTGCTAGTGCCAGTGCCATGTAAAAAGCATACAGTCCACACTGCAGAGACTTACTTTTGCCACATTTGAAGTGGGTACAAAGATAAATGACACCATTTCTATAAGATTTAAATGGACTATTAAAAGTGACTATAAATGGCAGAGTTTCGAATCAAGGCACCCACAAAAGTCAAATTTCCTCCATTTTGTTGGGAAGCTTTCTATTTTTTTTTAAAGTCAATTTTGAAAATGATGGGGATAAACTTTTTATTTAAAAAATGTTTTGGAAACTTATGACTTGAAAAAGGCCAATGTCTCCATGAACACTCAAATATACAAGTTGATAACATCATGCAAAGTACTTAAGGATGGTTAACTTCCAGGAAGAAAATGTAATTTACCAATAGTGGAATATCTAATTCAGTTCTTGATTATCTGTGATATTCTCACTGGCACTTTCATGACTTGGTCCATCATATATGTACAGAGTTGGAAAGCCAAATTGAGATAGTTTTTAAAATGTATTTAAAATATCATGAATTAAGAGCTAATACTTTGTATACAATAATCTAAAATATTAAATATCTTTTTTGTTATTGATTGATACACTGTAACAGAGTTAGGGAATCAAAATCACAAAATGTTATTACTGAAATGAACCACACGTAGCTGATACAAAATACACCAAACTTAGTCAAGGCAGAGTCCACAATACCATAGTTAATTTTAAGGCTCCAGATATCATCTGTGTAAGGCTACAGATGATATCCACTCATCTCACAGTATCCACAGTGATTACAAATGTTTGCTTCTTTCTGGCTGGTTTGAAATGATCTACCCATCAGCATGACCAAAATTGCAAAGTGCTATCAAATGTATCACCCCCAGTACTTATTTTTTTAAAAGCCTGATACTTGTTTCTTTATTGCCCACAAGAGGCTAAACATAGAGGGGACAAACAAGGACAGAAAAAGGATTAAGTCGATTACATCGACCCCAGTGCGTAACTTGTACTTAATTTATTGACCCCGAAAGGATGAAAGGCAAAGTCGACCTCGGCGGAATTTGAACTCAGAACGTAACGGCAGACGAAATACCGCTAAGCATTTCGCCTGGCGTGCTAATATTTCTGCTAGCTCGCCACCTTTCAAAAGCCTGATACTTATTCCATCAATCTATTTTGCCAAACCACAAAGTTATGGGGGACGTAAACACACCAACATCAGTTGCCAAGTAGTGGTGGTGGATAAGCATGCACATGCAAAGTTTCTTTCAGTTTCTATCTACCAAATCTACTCACAAGGCTTTGGTCAGTCCAAAGTGTCACACAGTGAGACTGAACCCAGAACCATGTTGTTGGGAAGCAAACTTACCACACAACAATTTAAAAAAGAAAAAAAGAATATAATCAGAAGTATTTTCTACTTGAAATTAATTTTAACAGGAAGAAAAAAATCATCTTAAAACTTAACATATTCCCTAGACAAAATTGAACAAAATAAGTTTGTATGGTGTCAAAGAATATAATTACTAACCAGTTGGATTATCATCACTGTGAATTTCTGATGCAGATGTTAAAGCTGCTCCGAGAGAAGAATTACTGTCATAAACTTTAAATTCCACCGGTTGAAGTTGATGTGAATACCATTTTGGTTTATCTCCAATTAAAGATGGATCATAGACAGCAGTTTGAACACGCAGGAACACCACATTAGATGGACACAAAGACCATTCGGCATAAAATTCAACTGCCTGTTATAAAAATAACCATTTAATACTTACTAAATGAATATATAAATGAACAACCATTTTAGTAGCATATACAGAACATTAATATTAAAAAACAGAGTCTAAAAATGAGTAAGATCATTTTAATTTTGATTTTGATTGTTCCAGGCTTCCAAAACCACATATTAATGTGCACAAGTTATAGCCACATACTCAATAATTCAAAGGAGGTTGAAATCATGTGTCATCATTCATTATTATTATTACCATCATGATCTTAATGTCCATTTTTCCATGCATGCTTGGATCAGATGACTGGATGCCCTTTGATTTGCCAACACTCACCTCTTTCTAAGCAAGGAAATAGTTTTCCATGGTTAGACATGTTTTCACAGAAGACTGTAACCAAACATCACCACTTGCTTGGTGGTGATGCTTGCTTACAAATATTGCAGTGAGTCAAGAAAAGAGGGCATACACATGTGCATGCATGCACATATGCATACACACTCTCAATCTAATGCAAGCCTGATTCATGATTGGGCTTTGAATGCAGAGGATTTGTGACTAGAAAGTGAAGCAAGCAGACTTTGCTGGATGTATAACATTAGTGTGCATCAATGAAAATATATTAATGAGCTGAAGAGAAAAACCTGGATATATGAAGAATCAGTTGTAGTGTGCAAGAAAGAAGCTTGTGCTGGTATGGGCATATGGAGGACAAGAGCTCTAAAAAGAAGTGTTATATGCTCAAAGTCAATGGAGCATGTGAAAGAGTGATGCTAAGAAAGACTTGGGATGAAGTGGTGAAGATTTCTCAAAATGTTATATTCCAAAAGAAAGATAACAAAAGATTGATAGGCAATATGTACTGGAGAAAACACAACTATAGAGATGATTTGACTACCTGCACAAGTATGGTGAATCAAATGTTACAGAAAATGGTGGTAGTGACGAAGACTAAATTTTACAGACAGATATATATATATATATATATATATATATAATATATATATATATATATATATATATATATATAGAGAGAGAGAGAGAGAGAGAGAGAGAGAGAGAGAGAGAGAGCATGTATAAAGAACCAGGATGACTAAAGTTATGTGGTGTTTGCAAAGACTTGTTCTGCTTGTCAAAACTGAGATACTGGAAGCACAATATGTATACATACACACACACAATTGAACCCTTTCCCAATTTCCTTCTCAAGCCTTCCCTACTGCCAACCATCTCTATCAATGCTCTCTTCCAAATGCAGTATTCAGATGATGTAATTTAATGAAAACAGAGTTGAATATTACATCAACTTTTTCTGTGATACCAGATCTCTTTTTCACTTCCAGAAATCTCTGCACTTGTTATCCATCCTTCATTCTTAATATTGCCCCTCTACACTCACATTTTACATTGCTCACCCTTCACCAGATTATCTCTCACTCTCACTTTGCACATCTACTCTTTCATACTTCCTTCTGTCTACTACATTATTATTATTATTATTATTATTATTCTGCTCTTTACTCCCTTTGTAGTGTCAATCATTATCTACACTTGTTGCCTTCTTCCACTCATATGTGTCATCAATCACTCCCATACCCCTGTCTGCCAGACATTACAGCCACTCCGCAACTCTATCTGATCTTCAGTGACATCACTTACTCTTTCCTACCTATCCTCCAATTTAAATTTATCAACTACACTTCAAAGCTTGTTCTTCATTTATTATATTCACCTCCTCACCCATTCCTCATCTATAATCATCCTTCATTCTCCTCAAACAGGTTAGCAACCAGTACCTAACTATATGCCCAGTTCTTCTGCTTCTACTCCTATTTACCTTCTTGTATCCTTAAGGTCTACTCTGACATGTCACCACATCATTATTCCCACCATCTTTTTTGTAGAGTAGTCATGTAGCTCTATTACAACAAAAAACCTGTTCTCTTCTAGCTCCTTCTTTCATACTTTAACCTTTTATCTCCTAGCATAAAGCCACATTCATCTCTATGTAGCTTCATTCAGTTTAAGGGAATTTTAGACATGCAAGTTATTTGGTGAACTCACTAGTGCTGATGCCACGAAATAAAATAAAAAAAAGCAATCAGTACACTCTGTTAAGTGCATGGCATTAGTAAGGGCTTCCAGCAATAGAAAGTAATTCAATAGAAAGCAATTCAAAGTAAACAGTGAAGCATGATGAAGTCCTTAGCAGAAAAGTAGATAATGGTTGGCAGCAGGAGGAGCATCTAACTGTACAAGCTCGCCTCAGATAGATTCTTGACCAGCCCATGCTAGCATGGAAACACAGACCTTATATGAACATATCAGTATACATACAAACACTCATATATGTGTGTGTGTGCATGCATTCATGGGCTCATGTTTGTGTCTCCTAGCAATAAGATAAGTGTCTGGCCTTAGAAAATCAGGATCAACAAATTCCACCTGACCTATGCCAGCATGGAAAAGTAGACATGAAAATGATGATCAAAATAACTTACTTGAGTACGAGCAAGCTTTGCTGTAAAGTGAGTTTTCACTGGACGCGATTTCAGGAAGCTGTAAAGCTGAAATGCAACCACAGGACGCGGATACAAGCGAAGTGTTCGAGTGTGTTCACTGAAGTTTCCAAGAATATTTGGAGAATTGAAGAACCGGACCTAAGATAAACAAAATCAACATTTTTGGTTAATAAAAAAAGTATTAAAAATACACAAAAGAAAGAACTTGAAATACAATGAAATGCTTAACAATAGCTGATAAATTTACATAGTCCTTTTCTTAAAAGCACAGGTAAGCCAATGAAACTGTTTCTTGTAAATTTAAACTGAATTATATTGAAAACTACTTCTTTATGGAAGAATCATAATAGTCATTTAAAAGATACATATAACATTATCTTCACTTTTGTTACATTTTGTACCAGTATTATATATTATACACTCTATGGAAAAAAATCATTGAACAGCTATATCCTTGTCATGGATTGCATTTTAACATAGAAAATTTAGTTACAGGATATTCTGTGAATGAAGGGACAACTATATGTTTCTGTGTAGGGTGATATTTCATGTTTCACATTTTAGAAAACTTGGGTTAATTTTAGCAATTTTAAAAACTAAACTCAATACATATATATAAATTTTTTTTAGAACTAATATCTGGTGTAGCACTAATATACACCTGATTACTCCTTGTCATATTTCTGTACATATTTATTGTTTGCAGTATATTAATTCAATTTTCTAAATTGATTTTTTCTCCTGTAAACTTTGTTTTTTCATGGCTTGTCAAGAGTAATTTGCTCCCTCCTTTGCATCTTTCTTGCTTGCAGGTATATCAATCTAACTACCTGTGTTTTACTATTAATTTTAAACACACAATACTCCCACCCACATTGTACACTTTTTATTACTCAATATCACAACTCCACTATGTTCATTTTTAACAATTTTCATTCATATGTCAGAAAGATATACTCTCATCATAAAAGATGTTGATACAGAGTCGACTGCTTTTGCAGTGTGTACGTAACTCGATATTACTGTATCATTATTTACTATTTTTTTTTCAAAATATTATATATACAGACCGTAGTCTCTGTGTTTAAAAAGTGTTATTTCTGTGTAATTGAGGTTGTTTTACTTGACTTTTTTTCCAGAAGTATTCAACTGATACACACCTCAATCATTTCAATTTATAACATGCACAGCACCAGGAAAATTGGTTTTGCATTATAAAATTCCATGGCAATATTTTCAAGAATGTAATGCTTTTAAATTGTGGATGATACCAATAATGCTATTACAGTATAAAGCAGATATAAGAGTCTATGTGTATTTAAGATATCAAGCATGACTCTCCCATAATAAAATTGGTTCAATTTTAATTTGTTAGTTTTTATGCGACTTAGGAAAGGAAATACAGAGTGTATAACTCTTTCCATGGCCTCTGAAACTGATACAAAGGAGAGAAGTTATTCTCAGATTGGAGATCTGATCCAAATGCTTGTAATATCGAAAGCATCCAAGAATCGGGTAGTGATGTTAAACAGGTAATAAATAACATAGATTTTATCCACATATAACTTAGACATAACATGTTACACTTGCATTGGCTTTATGGATAGAGTTCTCAATAACATTCAACAAGAGAAACATGAAAAGCTTGTGTTTGTCTCTCTCTCTCTCTCTCGAGTACAAAGACACAATCATTACTTACATTAAGGAAACAATGTTGTACCTCCTTCTCTCTAGTCTCAGACATTTCAATTAAAATTCTCAAAATCACTACAAATACTAGACTTCATGAACTCTGATGTTCTTTCTGGGTGGCCTCCACATACATTACATTCCAAATCATACTTTAGCTTTGGCACACAAATATCCTAAATTGCTTATAAAAGAAGGCCATCCAACCAATTGGCTAAGATCCATTCACCAACACAATATAACCTCTGGACCACTACATGGTGTATCTCCTCCTGCTCTGCCCATTCTATTACTATTATCATTGCCTCTACTTCTAAGTAGTAGCTTGCTACATACCCTAAGCTCACCCAATTTAGGTATTTCTCCTCTTATGTATGTTATTGCTCATGCCTTGCAATAACCATTTTTCCAACTCTTCCTCCTCAGAATCTTTGGAATTCCCATTTTCAAATCTATTTTCTGAAGATTCCAACTAATGTATGTTCAAACTGTCATATACGACAATCACGAGCTCAGACACTTTTCTCAAAATCATAAAAATGAAATTACTTGCAATATTTTATTTTGTTTGTCTTTATCTAATATAGAGTACTCATACAAAAACCTTTCAATGTGATCTTTACCTTTTATCACCTCAGAATCAAAACAAATCAGGATCTGTCAAGTACTCTTGTTACTTTAGTTAAATATGTGCAACCCCAATACCTTCATTTTATATTTAAGTCATATATACTTAAAATAAAATTTAACTTACCATTGCAACACGTGTTGCCACATCCACTGAATCAACATCATTACCGTATATAAGAGGATTGAAACCTGTGTTTGAGTCAAAGCTCTCTCTTCGTTTTAGTAGCTCAGGACTTTGAGCTAAAGCATCTAAGTTTTTAATAGGCTGAGGAGTCATGCTCATACTGGCAAGGGCCTGAAACAGAAAATATATTATTCTAGTAATTCAAAAACACTAAATAGGATTAATAAACTTGTTACAAAATTAACAAACTCGCTTAAGTGCTGCATATCAAATTATAGTAAGGTGAACAAAAGAATAAGAATTACGATCTCTGTTGCTGCCGACATAATCATCATTTCATGTCTGTTTTCCAAGCTGGAATGGGAAGGATGGGTCATCATGGTCTGAGTCTCTTCTTATTCAGAGTTATTGTCTTCCTAAACAGGTTAGATCATGTTTAAGTCGTACATTTTAAAATTTGGCATTTTTTCTACAACTGGAATCCCTTCATAACAAAACCACATTACAAAGTGTAATGGATTTATTTTATTGTGGCACCAACAGTAGAGAGGCTGCCATATCCTATGTTATGGGTTAATAGAAAAGATAAAGTGATAGATGATTGTAAAATGGTCATTGGTAAGAATGTAAAGGATTTCAGTAATGGGTATCTTAAAGGAGAGTAAGTGGAAGCTAGCATTATATAAGGGTAATGTCTGCCACCAAGAAATGGATTAAATGGTAAGTAGTAGAAATGGTGATGGATGGGAGAGGAAGTGAAGGCTGGTGGAGGTGGTGTATTTGATATAGTGCAATTCCTCATTAACCAGGCATCACGATAGATGTATGGAAGCTGAGGGAGAAGGAGTGTTGGCTGACAGTACAGGTGTTGGAAAGGGATGTAGTGGATACAAATGGTTATAGTGGTAGGATTAAGCATAAGCAGATCTAGTGTTTCTTTCATTGTACAGGTAGCAAAGTACAGTGAATAGGGGGGAAGAGTAGAGGGATGAGGTGTCAGATTGGCAAGAAAGGCAGCAGCTGAAGGCTTACTTGTACAAAATGGATCAAAGGCTAGATGTAGACATATATTTCAACATGTTTTGCTATGCTTATGAGGTGGCCTTCACCAGAACTGCAGGTCACCTATCATCATGTTTCTTAGTGATCTTCTTTAGATTCTATTTACTTGGAGCATGTGGCAGTTCCTTATACAGTTGTCATCTTCCATACACATCACATGCCGCTACAGTTTTCTCTTTTGCATACTATATCTGATCCTTGTTATTTGCAGCTCGTTCATGCACACTAATGTTACAAATCCAGTGAAGCATACTTGTTTAATTTCTCCCGTTAGTCTTTGCAAAGCCTCTACATTCAAGGTTACATCTTGCAACCATGCAGCATCACTCTTCGTACACAAGCATCATACCATCAGATCTTTTTCTTTGTGAGGAAGAAACTCTTAGTTACTGTATCAGGAACACCTTCACCTCTTTTATAAATTCTGATACAAGAGCTAGCTCATCAGCATAGAAGAATTCCCAAGGATAGACAGTATCAAACTTAAGATATGCTCTCAACTCATCAGTGGTTCTTCTCATTGAGATTACTGGTTGAGTATATCTGGAATCATGATAGTGGAAGACTGTGTCTCTATCCATGATATTAGAATTATCTATGAAATTTTGTAAGGTATGACTGACAGACTCAAAAGCAAGTCTACGTGGCATTGTGCACTCATTTCATACTTTCAACCTGGCTTGGTTCAGGGCATCATGATGGTTCTCTTATCAAATCTGATGAAGACCTAGCAGTACTAACACTGTGTCCTCCATTTGCAAGCTCAGATCTGAAGGTTGCTTTGAACACTAGAGTGAAGCATTCTGACTACATGTACAAACCAACACAGTCGGATTTTCTTTCATGCTTAGAATCTTGTTTAGGTAGAACACTTGGAAACAATTAAGCTTTTTAGCACACGATTAGTACCATAAGCTAGAATTTTATTGTTTATATCTGGAAAAAGCAAGTAAATATAAACATTTCTTGAATGAAGACAAAATAATCTAACAGGACTTTAAAACCAGTGTCTTATTGATAGAGTGGATGTTTATAAAAATAAAGCTAATTTAATTCAAAATTTTCAAACTATATATTGTCATATATATGTTTCTCCTCCAACAAAGTAAATAAATTCATGAAACTGCATTAATAGCTACCTGTTTGAGATGATTTTTTAATTTGCCTCCTTCGTGATCTGGCAGTAAAGGCAATTCTTCTGCTCCAGTGGGAGCTTGGATCTGAGTATTTATAAAAAAAGTACAGTAGTTACAAACATATATAATTTATAAGAAATTCAAAGTCAATAACATTAAAAAACCACTTCAGAGAAATTACTGACAAAGATAAATTACAACGAACATGAAACTGTTCTCTGTCTTTAAACAGCAGGCAAGCTAGATTGATTTACTACTATCAGATTCCACTGGTTTCTAGTTTGGTTTATTCAAATCTGGCATTGTAAAATTGTAAAGATCATGAGGGGCTGATATGTTACACATAAAATAGGTCAAGTAACCAATTGTGAAACTCGACTTGAAACATTTGCTAAAGGTTTTCTATTATAAATTAGTGCATGTGCATGTGTGTAAATAGCACAAATATACATATGTATAAAATATCAATTAAGACAACATAAATTGGGAATTTATATTCTGTTCATTCATCTAATTGTCAAGTAATTTTCATTTAGTGATAATGAATTATGAAGTAGCAAGAGTAGAATGTTAAATTCATGATAAAATATGAAAGAGGAAGAAATGTGTGTATGTGTATTAGAAGAGAGAGAGAGAGGCAAGAAACATCTTAATCTAATGAAGTTTGCAAACCAAAAACAAAAAAGTTGTATACCTTGTTAGAATCCAAATCTACAAGCCAAACATCATCAGGCATCGTGAAGCCTGCCTTGTACAAGAAGAAACTTGATGGTACTCCAATAATATAAGGAGTTGGTACCAACAACAGCTGTAACAGAAAAAAGTTAAGTTTCCAGTAATGTAACAACAAAAACCTTTCAGAGTATTATATTCTAAACCAAGTAAATTACAAACTAAAATAAAATAAGAATTAGTCACATCAAGATATATTACATTACAATGTTTTATTTCTCCAGTTTCAATTTATTTAGTTAAATTGTAAGGTAAAGCTACATAATACTAATCTTACAATCAAAGAAATATTTAACCTATGATATTTAATATATATATATATAATAATATTTTTTTTTGTCAACAGAATGAGAAATAATCTGTTTTGACAGAGTACTATATGATTCCTCAAACATTTCATACACTGTCACAGGAATTTTGAGCCAATTATTTGGCTATATTCATTTATAATTCTGTATTCTGTAATTGTATATTCTGAAGAATATTTAATGATTCTTCAGAATATAGAATCACAATACTTTAATTAAGCTGTCAATGAACATTTTAGTTATTGACCTTTTCAATTAGCAGAGAGATCATATTCAAGAACATTTTCTTTTCCTAAGTTAGTCAGTAGAGAGGCACCAATTTAACCATAACTATAGAGAAATTGGAGCAGTTGTGGTTCAGACTGAATACTTGTAGGCCAATATTTTCAGAAAAAACATAGGGATGCACTCCTTAGAAAGGACTATTAGATCAAATGTTTAATTTATAGTCTGAGAGGTGAGAAACAATGAGGGTGACAGGAAGAGGAGAACTAGCTGGATAAGTTATGCAGATAGCTTGTTCAGGAGAGCAGAGGCCATTGTAGTTGTGATACTAGATGCTCATAGGTGAAACAGTGTCTGTGAATCTGACTTCAGTGTTGATGACTGAAACATTACTAAACAGACAACCAGTTGTCTTCTGAATGCAGTCTAAGATGTTTGTGTATAGCTTTAATATTGTTTCATATATGTCAGCTTTGCCACAACGTGAGTTTTACTTCAGCTTTATATAAAGCTCAATAAGTGAATGGATTAAAAGTATATCCAAGTCCTAAAATAGAATCCTATTCTTTGTTATATGATTTTGCCAGTATTGAATATATGGACCTGTAATGAGAGGGAAACATGTGGGATATATTACCGAAAACTGACAGAGGGTGGATTTGGACAGAATAATATTGACACACACACTATAATGGTCTAATCAGACAGAAAGTTGCCAAATGAATAAAGACATGTGCCAATCAAAAATGGGCAACTCTAACTCAGAAAGGGCTGACTGTTTATCACTTCTATTACTTTTGAGATATTGGAAATAAGACGGTTGTTGAAAGAGAGCTTGTCCTTCTTGTGGATGGGATACTACAGCCTGTTATGATTGGGCCAAAGCCTGGGGAATGTTTGTGAGTGACTTCATGCCACTTAGTTCAGAGGCTTTTCTTTTGATGCAATCTAAGATATCTAAGTATGTATGTAGCAGCAACATTGGCCAAGGTATGAGAGCAATATTTCTATCTGAGCTTTTTAGACTAGTATTTGTCGAAGGCTGAAATATTTGGGGTTCTGAAGAAGAAGGCCAGGCTTTGAGATAGAATTTTTGCAATGTTGAAGATATGTGATTGCCAGCTGAGATAATCAATGATAGTGAGGCCTGACTTTGAAAGAAATTGTGAATTGTGGTGTACTATTCCTATTCAGAAGTGTTGAAGGTGGAGTGTGACAAATTATTCTTGATATGTTCTGTAATTGGAGGTTTTTTGCTGTTGAAAGGATATTTTTGAGGCTTCTGGTCATAGAGTCTATACAAATTTGGTATGAGGTATCAAGGTTGTATGTGGATAATGTCTAGATCTGGAATGTTAAGAAGAAATTGAAGGTAGTATCATATGCATATTAGTGGGCATTGTTTGAGATTACGAGAAGTAGGTCATTGATGTATAAGAGGAAGAATGTTGGAGACAAACTCTGAGGTATGCCAGAAAGAACTCCATCAGTACATGCTGCAATAAACAGAAAGTCACTAATGCAAGAAATGAGGGTCAACAGAGTATATAGGCAAAAGAGTTTTACAAAGAGAATCAAGTTTCAGACATAGTTGAAAGCTTTGCAGCTGGAAAAAGCAACAACACAATTTCACATAATTTCTGAAGGGCACTAATGACATCAGTATGAGATGGTGGGAGAATCATAAGAATTCTGAGCATGGAAGACATTGATGAGGATGATGCTAAAGATGAGTGAAGTGAGGTTGATGTTTTCAGTAAGATAGTTATTGGTGGTTGGAGTTTGAAGAGTGGAAAGGAAAAAGATGTATTTGAAGGAATGAAAGGAGGGAGATAAACTTTTACCAAGTTAACAGGAAGTCTTTGTTACTGATAATCAGATAAACAATGAATGGCAGGAAGACACCATGCTTCAGAGTGAAGGTTACATAAAGTGAATGTGCAAAGTGGAAAGCAGAGATGGACTATAGATAAAGTTCAAGAGATTTATGTCTTGGAGAAGAATAGGGTGAGCAGTTTGTCGATTAGTAAGAGATAATGAGTCATTCCAAGGAACAGAGGCCATTATAGTAGTGATAGAAAAGACAGACAGTGTATTTCTCTTCACTCACTTCCTTCTATGTATATCTTCCTCTTTATGTCTGAATTTTTTCACTTTATATGATATTTATCTTTATATATATATATAATATGTTGCCATTTCAAAATTTAATTACTCTTCAGTATATCTTTGTAGGGTTTAAAATTCAAAATATATTTTAAATTCAAATTAAGAACTTGAAAATGGAGGTTACCTGTTCTGCACTACTCATACATGTTGGAAGTAATGGAATTACAGGAAACATATATTCCAGTGGATATAACATAGACACAAAGGCCATGACACTCATCGAAAGGGCATTATAATCTCGGGATTGTAAAACAATCTAAAAAACAAATGTTTCAAAACATTCAAGGCAAAAGTATACAGAGAGTATCATTCCATTAAGAATATTTCCTAATGTTAGCAGAAAGTAAAATACATGTAAAACTGATATTTTGTGACTAAATATTGATTTAAAATTAAACAATTTCAATTTAATAAAAATAATAATATAACTGATATTTAAAAATGATGTATAGAATGTAAAAGCTATCTTTGATTACAGACAATGGTAAAATATTACTGATACTAAGAGTGTTTTTATGGACATTTCCAACAAAAAGATTTTGATATATATCAGTACATCTACCTTCATTGTGATATGTTTAAACAAGATAGCCTAGTCTGGTTAGATAACATATACAAGAGTAAAAAAAAAAATGCTATTCATAATGAAAGTTTTAGTATATAATCAGATAATTTCTCTTCAAGAATTTAAAACTGTTTCCTTTATTAAGTTATTATGAAATTTTTATGAAGCAAATCTTTAAGTTACAGATTTGAATAAGAAGTTCTGATGTCATAAATTTACTAAACTGAGTGCACTCACTGAATCATATTTCATGCTGTCAATAGTACTATCAGTGATAAAGTTTTAAATATCATGATTATGTAGGCAGTATGGTACAGGAGACATAAAAGACAACTATTAGAATGTGTATAATTTAACTAAATATGCTTATATATATAAAAAAAAACCCAAAAAACAAGAGATAAAAAGTAAAACAAAATCAATTTTAGAATCAGAAAAACAATTAAGTAAATAAAGAGTTTTAACAAATATTTATCAAAGAAATGAGTTTTAACAAATATTTATCAAAGAAATAACTTTTTGAACAAATATATTAATATTGTAAACTATTAAAATCTAAGAAATTACATTACATTAGGATATCATAAATGCTTACCTTATGTTCTAGCAATATAAGTGTCAACACTCTGAGGCAGGTTTCCACACCAAGTAGTTCTAAGGGCAGATGGAGAGGAAAATCTACTAATGTAAACCGAGTATGATCAGGTAAGGCAAAGAGAAGAGAAGAGGAAACCATATCTTTCGGTAATACTTGTACCTGAAATAAAAAGATAGGTAAAACAGAAATATTCCCACCTGAGTATTAATATAGTAAATATACACTATATGTTTATAATAATTGCCATAAACAATAATTTTCATAAAATTATCAATTTTAATTTTTGTGAATCAAGTTTTTACTTGAATGACAACTGCAAGTGCAATTTAAATACTTTGAAGAGAAGTCTAAGTTTTATCAAATTCAATTAAAAACTTTCAACATATATTGGTTTCAAATTTTGACACAAGGCTAGCAATTTTGGGGAGTGGGTAAGTTGATTACATTGACCCCAGTGCACAACTGGTACTTATTTTATTGACTCTGAAAGGATGAAAGGCAAAGTTGACCTCAGCAGAATTTGAACTCTGAGCATAAAGACAAACAAAATACCACAAAGCGTTTTGCCCAGCATGCCAACGATTCTGCCAGCTCATTTTCTGCATATATTAAAAACATTAGCAAAAAAAAACCCCTTTAAATTTGATGTTGATTTATATATAAGATCCAATATATTCTTTGTGAATCAGTTGGAAACAGTTTGTGATAGATGATGAAAACATGAAAATAGCACACATTAAAATACAAACATTATATATAAGTATAGTAACATATCAACAATAGAATGTAGACAAAATATGTACATCTATTATAGTATTATCACTGCTAAAACTATAGTTACAACTATTTAGATTTTTTTATATTTTCATTAAAATACTGTATATTCAATATATGTTTTCAAAGTAAATGATAGATACTTAAAAATAAAGCATAAACTATATTTCTAATTCTTGCAATTTATAGAATGAAGTTGAACAATATAAAAAAAGAAAAAATCTTTGAAATATTTATAACTATATGATGTGAGAAAATTGTGTCTGTTTGAAAATATACAATATATGAAATGTAGTTTATGTGTGAATGGCAAAGTTGATAAATACTAACTATTACTAGGATCCAGATCAGCCAAGAGAAATTTATAGAATTTTGCTGATGTAAGACTTTTATCAGTTGTCCAGCAGCATTGCATTATATTTTGCTAAACAGTAAATGAAAGATGTAATTCACCAGAATATGAACCTGCAGTGACTGGAGAAGAAGTTCAGTGTGGTTCATTGAATGCACAATATTAATCTAAGAAAAGATTTAGTTATAAACATGTTGAGAAATAAACAAGACAAATATAATTTAATGCAAGCTGTAAAATCAACATGTTACATGACGAATGCTTGCTAAAGAATTTGAATATCACAATATATATGTTAAATGTATTTGTATATATATATATATATATATATATATATATATATATATACTTCTTTTTTGTAACACTTAACCAGTTGAAATAGGAAAGGAGACGAATGAAAGTGGATCATGGTAGGAGGAGAGAAATTATCATATACCATGAAAACTAAGACACACTCACACACACACTAATGCAAGCTCACACACCCACATCTATATCTATCTGTCTCCCTCTTTCTCCTTTACTCTCTCTCTCTCTCTCTCTCATTGCTCATACGTGACCAATGTCCATCTTTCTTTTCCTTCAGGGCTGTTGTAAAGACTGCACATATCCTTTCTATCTCTCTCTTTTATCTTTTCTCTTGTCAAAGAAAATATTTCTCCACCGTTCACTATTTTACCTTTGTCTGGTCTAACGACCCTCCATGTTTGTTTTTGTTTGGTTTCCTTGTATGTCTCCACTGTCCTGTTTTTGTTCTCAACTTTGACGCTCCATAAATCCCAAATTTTCTTTTGGCTTTTGTTATTTACAGTTTGTGACGTCCTGTACCCATATATGCATATATATATATAAATATATATATATATGTATATATACATATAGTGTCCAACCCATCCCAGCATGGAAAACAAATGTTGAAGGATGATAATGTTATATATATACATAACTACATCACAAGGATTATGATGTAACAATAGAATTTGATGATTTTTCCACTACATTTTTGGTGTCCTCAAATTCATGTCTCAAGCAAAATCTGTTTGCAATCAAACACACACAAACTAAAAGCTGAAATATTGACATTAAACAGAGCATACTGTTCAGAGCTGTTGAATTTGTTCCACTTTATGATTCAACATAAGCTCTAAATTATTTGAGTTGTTCTGTTTATTTCTGCATTCAAAAGTTCACTCTGCTGCCTTCTTCATCTCATCCTGTTCATAAAATGTGATGACCAAATTAATTTTCTTCTTTATCATCCATCAACATCGTTTAACGTCCGTTTTCCATGCTAGGTAAATCTAATCAATAATTTGTACAAATGTTTGAATCAGTTTCATCTCAAAATTTATCAAGAGAGAACATAAATATGAAATGGGTTGATAAAATTCTAGTTTTCTGGAATATTCATATCATCCTTTGACCAACCTATGGTTGGTTGGAACCCTATTGACAATCCCTTTCCACACTACACGGTCCTGCATTGCCGTGTTCAGATCCAGCCCTGAGTCCGAAGATATAGTACCTGGAAATGTCAGTTTCCTGGAGAAAACACTTCCAGAGGGATACCATAGGAGCAGGGATGAGATAACCTCTTTCTCTGCTCAATGACAGTGGCCAGCAAATTGTGGCTGTTTCTGTTTTAGCTCAAGGGATATTGCTATCAGATTTCCAAAGATGTTACTAAGTGTTGAGTGTGATCGCCAACTGATGTTCCATATCTTTCTCAACAGGTTGATATATGGTCAGGTCGCTCTTTAGTGCTACTGGTAACATGTAACCCAGTACAAACTGTCACATGGTTGGGTTGTCGGCAACTAACTGGAAGTCCATCAAGCTTGCTTGGTGAGGAGGGTGATGTTGGACACCCTGCGGGATGAAAAGCCCTGTCAAAGGGCGGAAGAACTACTGTGTAGTCAATGGCCAATTCAACAATGTTTGATTGTGACGCATGTGTGAAAGCTTGTTTGTTTGTGTGTGTGTGTGTGTGCATGTATTTTTGTGAGTGTTGTGTTCAACATATTGTATAACATTTAAAATTTTTATGTACTTCTACATCCTTAAATTTATTTTATTCTCTTGTCTCTATTTTATCTTCATCTTTCTATCTGTGATTAGGGTATGTGGGGGTACACCCCACATGGCATAATGTCCATGCCCTGAGCTGAGGTAAATGCAGCCTGCCTAGGAGAAGGAAATCTCTTATAAGAAAAACCAGCCACATAACTGAAATACCAAGTTGATGTCTGGCGCAGGATAAATTTATCTCATTGTTAGGGAGAAGTCTTAAGCCTTGGGTGGCAATCTCCCTTGGGATGGTCTCATATGTAAAAATACTTGGATGTAGCACTGGTGATCCACTTCTGTATCAGCTACTGAAAGAAATACCATGATGTCTGGAATATTAACCGTATCCTCAATGAGTATAATTATAATCTGCACTATGTTTCAATTGATTGATTTCTGGTTGTTATCTAGGGTTTTCTACCTAAATGTCATAGTCAAAACAACTAGAATTAGGAACCTAAGGATAATAACATTTTTATCTATTAGGTCACTGACAGAAGTACAACTATTGTTAAGTTATAGGTTATTAAATTTACTTTTCGGGTAGTGGTAGCTATATTCTCTACATTGTTCCTTTCTTTCCTGGATATGTAAAAGAGATATTTTCAGTCACATCACTGCTGCACTCATGTATTGCTATCCTCCATCATATAGGTGGCATGGTGTGGGAAAGCTGGTGTGATAGAAGAGAACAAGAGAGATAGGGGATGACAAAAAGAAAAGAAATAGGAAGGTTGAATGAGTGGTGTTGCAGGTCTTATTAACTCCTGGATCAATGCTGGTTTGGCATATGGTGTCTAGATTGCATATGGGTGATGCATGGCTGGAGAAAGTTAAGGAGGATAGAAGGGCTGTATCTTTTGCAGAAGAGTGGGCATTGTCAGTGTGGCAGTAAGGAGGTTGTTAATGAATAGAAAGAAGAGAGTGAAGAATAAATCTGAATCCTAGAGCACACCAGAGTTGGTCAAGATTGGTACAAAAAGAACTTCATCAACATATGCTGTGATGATGCAATCCAAAGTTTCCAAACCAAGAGATGACAGATGGGTGGAGTCCATAGGTGGGAAATCCTGACATATTCAAAGGCTTTGATGATATGCAAGTCAGAAATATTGCTTTCATCAAGCAACTTTAAAGCAAAAACTTATTGGTGAGTGACATAAGAGCAATTCTATAGAAGTGAGGAGTTCTTTCTACACAGAGAGAGAGAGAGAGAGAGAGAGAGAGAGAGAGAGAGAGAGAGAGAGAGAGAGAGAGAGAGAGAGAGAGAGAGAGAGAGAGAGAGAGAGAGTTAAAGTACTGGAAAGTGTCATTGTTAATGGTGGTCTCCTTTACCTTAAAGCTGTTAAAAAATGAGTGCTACAGGGTAATTGTTAGCTGGATCAGAACTGCTTTTCTTTGAAATAGATCTACTGAAGTATGCTACTGAACTTCAAGGCATATTCCTATAGAAAGTGAGAGATTAAAGAGTCCGGCAGATATAGGAGTAAGTTCACTCCTTGATGGTAGTGGCAAATTTTCTCTTTGTTTAACACTGATTCTTTAGACTAGATGAACTCTCAACTGGAGCTGATGATCGATTTTATTAGTTGATGTTTCATCCACTGAAAAATCTTTTGCTTCTTGAGAACCAGAAGCTGTCAGTATTCTGAGAATACTTGATAGCTTAGAATATGTGATCAAGGTCTCAAGAGACAAAGACAAATAATAATTAAAAAATATGATCGTTTCTTTTTAAATGAACTTCAGTAAGAATAAAAAACAAAAATTTATTGCCGACAGAGAAAGAAACAAAAAATTTGATAAAGAGATTAATTCACATTTAAAGTTTTGTTTATAAGTGACAATTGAATGATTATTTACCTCTACCCTGGTTTTTGCTGGCACCGGTACAGGTGCACTAAGCAGACGTAACATCCAGATTTCTATTTCTCGAATTTCATGAAGAACCAAACCAGGAATACTGTCAGTACATTGTCCGGTCAAAACACTCCATACTGTATCCCTGGAATTTAGAATTCAACATTGATTTATGTTTTAACTGAAAAAAACTTTGTAACATTATATTTATTGGTGAATAAAAAGCACTTTTCCCCATATTTTTTTGGGTGTATAATGTGAAAAATAAATGATTCCTGGTATGCCTGAGTGGTAAGAAGTTTGTTAGGTACCGATATAACTGTGTGGTAAGAAGTTTGCTTCATAACTACATTGTTCCAGGTTCAATCCCATTGTGTGGCACCTTGGACAAGTGTCATCTACTATAGCCTCGGGCCAACCAAAGCTTTGTGAGTGGATTTGGTAATTGGAAACTGAAAGAAGTTCATCTTATATGTATGTATATATCATTGTATGAGTGCATGTTTGTGTTTGTCTCTAACAACCACTTGATAACCAAAGTTAGTTTATCTATGTCCCCACAACTTAGCAGTTCAGAAAAAGTGACTAATAGAATAAGTAACCGACTTTAAAAAAAAAAATATTCGAGATATCCACAGAAGTAATGTCTCATCTAGCTGTAAAAGGTGTATAAATCTGTAAACACAGTCATGTTACTATTGTATTAGTACAAAATGATAATAGAATAAACTAAATAAAATTTTTATATATTTATATATTTTATAATTTCAAAAAAATGCTACTTCATATAAAATTTAACTAAGAGATTTGTATGCTTCAATATATCATTTTATAAAAAGCACGTAGAAATAAAATTTAAGATTTAAAAAACAAAAACATTTTCATATGTATTTTTTCTTTTCTATTAGATCCAACCAAAATGCAGATATATGGGAAACTACCACCTGTGTCATCTCTTGTGAAAGGTAGGAGAGTCCAGTTTGCTGGACATTGTTGTAGAGCTGAAAACGAGGCAATTTCTACTCTTCTCCTCTGGAAGCCATCTACTCGCAATACCAGAGGGCGCACACTCTCCTACTCTGATGTAATCTCCAGGGATACAAGCATCCAGCAACAGGACCTC